>NW_024412421.1:37564001-37614460 GCF_014898765.1 Herpailurus yagouaroundi
GGGGGGGGGCGGGGGAGCGTCCTCGTGCAGGAGCGTGGTCAAGGGCGTCGATGGCCAGGCGTCTGCGTTCAGGGACGTGATCGGCCACGTCCGCGTGCGTGGAAGTAGTCGGGAGGCGTGACCGGAGGGGGTGATATCGCGCAGAGGCGTGGTAGGGGCGTGGTCAGGGCGTGGTCGGCGGGGCGTCTTCGCGCAGGGGCGTGGGCGGGTGGTCTGGCGGGCAGGTGTCCTCGTGCGAGGGCGCGGCCGGGGCGGGGCTGGCCGTCCGGGCCACTCAGGTGCAAGCCACAGGTGAGGGGCTGGGTTGCGGTAATACCGGGTGCTGCGGGTCAGCCAAGGCCCCGCTGGGAGTTGGAGGGTCATGGCGGGTTTGTGCAGCAGGAGCCTGAGTCGGGGCGCGCGCGGGCATTTAGGAGTCTCGCTGGCATCGTGCGTGGGCGCGCCTGGGAACCCCGCCCCGTCGCCCTGGCGGAGTCTTCCTCCCCACAACCGAGGTAAGTCGCGTTTGCCTTCAGCGTTTTTGCTCTGGAGAGAAGTACAGTAGGTCCTACAGATTACACCTGAGTTTCCGAACTAGTTTCTCTGACTCTGGGCTGGAACTCTGGACCTGACTTGTGTGTTGTAATGGCAAGTTTTTGCACATCAGACTGTCCTGGCTTAAAAACGTTCTTCCTGTGGGGGCATCTGGGTGGTTGGGACAGGTCATGATCCCAGGGTCATGGGATCAAGCCTGTCTTCCGGCTCCACACTGGGCATGGAGCCTGCTTGGGGTTCTCTCCTTTTGCCCCTCCCCCTGCTTGCGCTCCTCTTTCTCGGTAAAAAAAAAAAAAAAAATGTTCTTACTGAGCTGAAGTTCACGTAGTATAAAGCTATGTGTTGGGGGGGGGGTACCATTCTTTGTTGAGTTTAAAAAAATTTTTTTTGATGTTTATTTCTTTTTGAGAGAGAGAGAGAGCACACACAGGGAAGGGGCAGAGAGGGAGGGAGACACAGAATCTGAAGCAGGCTCCAGGCTCTGACTGTCAGTACAGGGCCCGATGTGGGGCTCGAACCCACAGACCCCAAGCTTCACGACCTGAGCGGAAGTTTGACACTTAACAGAGCCATGCAGGCGCCCCTCTGTTGAGTTCTAAAATATTTCCCTAGTGGACCCATTGCATCCCCATCAAGCAGCGGCCCTCCCTGGCGCTGTGCTTCCCGCCCTGCACCAGACGGCTCCGCCCACGTGAGGGGGGCTCCTCTCCTGTACTCCTGGCGGCCCCACCTCTACCCCCCCTACGCTTGGTGGCCCCTCCCCTACACGGGGCCCCGCCCTACACTGTGCGGCTCTGCCCCCGCGCCTGGTGGCCTCGCCCCCACCTTGTGCGCCCCGCCCTGAACTGTGTGGCCTCGGCCCCGCGCCGGTGTCCCCGCCCCCAGCGCTGTGCTCCCCTCCCGGCAATGTGAGGCCCCGTCCCTGAACCTGGCGGCCCCACCCCTGCGCTGCGCTGTGAGGTCCCGCCCCCGCGTCCGGAGGCCCCACCCCCGCGCTGTGCGCCCCGCCCTGCACTCTGGGGCCCCGCTCCGCGCCGTGCGGTCAGGCCCCTGTACCCGACGCTCCGCCCTGCGCTTTGGGGCCGTCGGGGTTGCCTGTTTCTGCTCGGAGTCACGGATTCAGTACTCGCCTGTTCGCGGCCTGTGTGTCAGGACTTTCGTCCTCTGTGTGGCCCAGCAACATTCCGTCACCTAGCTGTGGCGCCGCTTGTTTGTGGTGCATCTGCTGGTGGCCCTTCAGGCTGTTTCCCCTTTCTGCCCGTCGCGATCCGCGCTGTGAACCTTTGTGTACACGTCGTTGAGTTCCTGATTTCAGTTCTTTCGGGGACCGACCCAGGAGCGGGATTGCTGGATCGTGCGCTGAGGCCGTGTGTCACTTTGAGGAGCCACCAAACCTTTTTTGCACAGCAGCTGCCCGGTTCACGTTCGCACCACTAACATGCGAGCTCCGGAGTGCCCACATTCTTGTCAACACTGTCCTTGTCTGTGTGGGTTTAAAGACCCATGACAGAGCACTCCCCTCCCCCTGCTAGTGGATGTGACGCAGCTCACTGCGGTTTCGATTTGCGGTTCCCTGGCGGCTGGTGATGTGGGACGTCCTTTCCTAGGCTTATTGGTCACATATCTTTGGAGAAATGATTGTTCGGATTGTTTGCATGTTTTTTGCTTAGGTTGCTTGCCTTTTTGTTGTTCAGTTTTAAGTATTCCTTACATAGTCTGGATACTGGGCCTTATCAGAGATATAGTTTGCAAATATTTCCTCTCATCCTGTAGGTTGTCTGTTCCCTTTCTCCTATTGTCCTTTGATACAGAAATATTTTAATGTTGGCGAGGTTCAATTTACTTTTTCCTTTATGCTCATCCTTTTGGTGTCATGTAAGAAACTTACTAAATTCAAGATTATGAATATTTGCACCTGTGGTTTTTTTCCCTAAGCATTTTACAATTTCAGTGCTTTGATTTAGGGCTTTCATCCAGTTTGAGTTACTTTTTTACACGTGGTGTTAGATAAGAGTTCATCTAAATTGCTGTGCATGTGGACAGATTGCCCAGCACCGTTTGTGGAAAGTCCTGTTCTTTCCCCCACTGAACTGCGTCCGGTGTGGCCAGCTGTGTGGTAAACGTCTGGACTTTTCCGTTTTAGTCTCTTGGTCTGTTTGTCCTCATGCCTTACCACACCGTCTTGATAATTGTAGCTTTGTAGTATGTGAAGTGTGAGCCCTCCAACTCTGTTCCTCTTTTTCAGTATATTTTTTAAGATTTTATTTTGAAGTAACCTCTACACCCGCTGTGGGGCTTGAACCCACAATCCCAAGGTCAAGAGTCGCACACTCCACCGACTGAGCCGGCCGACGGGCACCCCCGAGATTGTTTTGACTATTTGGAATCACTGGCAGTTTCATATGAATTTTAGGATCACTTTTTCTAGTTCTGCCAAAAAGACCATTGGGATATTGGTAGGGATTGCATGGAATCTGTTTAACGCTTTGGAGATATTTGGACATACTGCCACCTTAGCAGTACAAAGTCCCCCAATCCTTGAACACAACATGTCTTTCCTTCTGTTGAGATCATCTTTAATTTCTTTCAGAAATGTTTCGTGGTTTTGGGTATACAAGTCTAATACTTCCTTGATTGAATTTATTCCTGAAGTATTTTATTCTTTTATTTAAGATTTTTTAAAGTTTATTTAAGCAATCTGGACACCCAGCCCGGGGCTTGAACTCATGACCCCAGGCTCAAGACCCGCATGCTCCATCGACTGGGCCAGCCAGGCACCCCTATTTTATTCTTTTTAATACTATTGTATGCGAAATTACAAGTTTCCTTTTCAGATTGTTCATTGCTAATGTGTAAAAATACAAGTGATTTTTAGGATACTGATCTTGTATGTTTGCAACTTTGCTGAATTTCTTTATAAGTGCTGATGTTATGTTTGTGGATTTTTAAAAGGTTTTTTACATATAAGATGCCATCTGCAATTAGAGATACTTTTATTTCTTTTTCTGCCTAATGGCTCTAGCTAGGACTTCTAGTGTAGTATTGAATAGAAGTGGAAATGGGCATCCTTGTGCCTGATCTTAGAGGGAGAGCTTTCTGTCTTTCACCACTGATTCTGACACTAGGTTTGGGTTTTCCAAGGTTCCCTTTGTCATTTTGAGATCTATTCTTTCCATTCCTAGTTTAGGTGTTTTTATCATGAAATGAAATGATGTTGAAATTTTCTCTTCCTTCTATTAGTGTGGTGTATTACATTGATTAATTTTTGTATGTTGAATCATCTTTGTATTCCTGGGATAAATCGCACGTCATCGTGGTGTCTAATAATTTTAATATGCTGCTGGATTATATTTGCTAGTGTTTTCTTGAGGATATTTGCATCTATATTCTTAAGATACTGGTTTATACTTTTCTTCTTGTGGTATTTTTGGCTTTATTATCAGGGTTATGTTGGAATTATAGAATGAGTTAAGGGGTGTTCCCTACTATTGTTTGGGAGAGTTTGGGATGGATTGGTGTTAATTCTTTAATATTTGGTAGAATTTACCCATCAAGCCATCTGGTCCAGGGCTTTCCTTTCTCAGGATGGTGTTGATTATTGACTCAATCTTAGTATAGGATATGTCTAGATCTTCTATTTATTCTTGGTTTCAGTAACCTCTGCATTTCTAGGAATTTGTCCATGTCACAGGATTTCTATTATGCTCGCATTTAATTGTTCAGTATTCTCTCATCCTTTTTTATTTCTGTAAAATCCAGTCGTTTTCTTGTTCACTTCTGATTTTAGTAATTTGCGTCTTGTTTTTTCTTAGCCCGTATAAAGAATTGTCCATTTTGGGGGCGCCTGGGTGGCTCAGTCAGTTAAGTGTCCCACCCTTGATTTCAGCTGGGGTCATGATCTCACAGTTCTTGAGTTCGGGCGCTGCATCGGGCTCTGCACTGACAGCATGGAGCCTGCTTGGGACGGTCTCCTCTCTGCCCCTCCCCCGTATGCGCTCTCTCTCTCTCAAAATAAATAAACTTAAGAAAAAAAAAAAAAAGAAATGCCCATTTTGTTGATCTTTCCAAAGAACTAGCTTTTGTTGATTCTGTTTCCATTGTTTCATTTATCTCTTCTGTTAACCTTAAAAATAAAACTGCCAATTATTTTACCAGCAAAAATGTCTTTATTCTGGAATGGCAGAGAATGGTACTCCAAGACTAGCGAGCCAGATCAAAGCCTTATAGCAGAAGGCAGGAGAGAGGGTGGGGCTGTTGTAAACTAAAAGTCCATTGGAGTAAACTGGAAGCTGGAGGTATAGAGGCTTCGCATTGGCTGGGCTGTGGCCGTCTCCCATTGGCTGGGCTCTAGCAGTCTCCCATTGGCTGGCTATGGCCGTCTCCCATTGGCTGGGCTCCAGCAGTCTCCCATTGGCTGGACTGTTGCTGGGGCAGGAGGAAGCCTTCCTTTCCCCTGCTGGGGTAGTAAAGTGGTAGCCGCAAGCAGGATGCTGGCCTTCTGTTGGGTCTGCATTTGAAAGCAGTGCTGGGTGTGAGGCGCCCCCTGCCGGCCGACTCCACTGTAGACAAAGTTTCCTTTTATTCCCATGCTCACATCTATTGGCTTTGGGTTTAGTTTGCTCTTTTCTTGTTCCTTAAAGTGTAAAGTTAGGTTGTCGATTTGTCTTTTGTGCAGCAGGCACTTACAGCTACAGAGTCCCCCCACACTGCATGTGCTGTATCCTGTAACCTCTATCTACAGTCTTCAAGTATTTTAAAAATTTCTCTTGTGATTTGTTTTTTTGTCTCCTTGGTTATTGAAGAGTGTGCTCCTTAACACCCACGTGTTTGGAATTTTCCACTTTGCTTCCTGTTCCTGATTTCCAGCTGCATTCCATTGTGGTCAGAGAAGATTGGTATTCTTTCGGTCTTTTTAAACTGAGGGGGTCTTGGAGGAAGAGTGAGCCTGGGAAGGTTGCGGGGATCCGAGGGGAAGGCGAGCGTTTGACGTCATCGTGCGTGTGGTGCCCCTTCTGCCGGGGCTGGTGATTGGAGGAAACCCCTTGTCTGCGGAGCGGCTGTACCCTGTGAGCAGCGAGATCCAGGGACAGAGTCTCATCTCAGCCTCGCCGCTGCCGCCCAGGGACTGCTGAGCCCCCGTCCGTCCGTCCGTCCGTCCGCCGCCACCCACTCCGGACACAGAACATCCAGTCAGGGATAAAAACGAGCTGGTGCAGAAGGCCACGCTGGCCGAGCAGGCTGAGCGATATGACGACACGGCAGCCTGCATGAAGTCTGTAACTGAGCGAGGAGCTGAATTATCCAATGAGGAGAGGAACCGTCTCTCAGTTGCTTATAAAAATGTTGTAGGAGCCCGTAGGTCATCTTGGAGGGTCGTCTCAAGTATTGAGCAAAAGACGGAAGGTGCTGAGAAAAAAACACAGACGGCTCAAGAATACAGAGAGAAAATTGAGACCGAGCTAAGCGATATCTGCCATGATGCACCGTCTCTTTTGGAAAAGTTTTTGATCCCCAGTGCTTCGCAAGCAGAGAGCAAAGTCTTCTATTTGAAAATGAAAGGAGACTGCTGTCCTTACTTGGCTGAGGTTGCTGCTGGCGATGACAAGAAAGGGACGGTGGATCAGTCACAACAAGCATACGAAGAAGCTTTTGAGATCAGCGAAAAGGAAATGCAGCCGACACACCCTATCAGATTGGGTCTGGCCCTTAACTTCTCTGTGTTCTATTCTGATATTCTGAACCCCCCCGGAGAAAGCCTGCTCTCTTGCAAAGACAGCTTTTGATGAAGCCACTGCTGAACTCGATACATTAAGTGAAGAGTCCTACAAAGACAGCACGCTAATAATGCAATTACTGAGAGACAACTTGACATCGTGGACGTCGGATACCCAAGGAGACGAAGCTGAAGCAGGAGAAGGAGGGGAAAATTAATCGTCCTTCCAGGTTTTGTCTGCCTCATTCTAAAATTTACACAGTAGAGGGGCGCCTGGGTGGCTCAGTCGGTTAAGCGTCCGACTTCGGCTCAGGTCATGACCTCACGGTCTGTGAGTTCGAGCCCCGCGTCGGGCTCTGTGCTGACAGCTCGGAGCCTAGAGCCTGCTTCAGATTCTGTGTCTCCCTCTCTCTCTGACCCTCCCCTGTTCATGCTTTGCCTCTCCCTGTCTCAAAAATAAATAAAAAACATTAAAAAAAAATTTACACAGGAGATCATTTGTCATCCATGCTGTCCCACAAATAGTTTTTTGTTTACGATTTATGGCAGGTTTACGTTACTTCTATCTGAATTTCTGTATTTCCCATGTGGTTTTTATGTTTAATATTAGGGGAGTAGAGCCAGTTGACATTTAGGGAGTTATCTGTTTTCATCCTCAGGTGGCCAATACGGGGATGTGGAATTTTTATACTAGTATAAACTTTTGGCATAGTACTTTTGGTACATCGTGGCTTCACAAGGGCCAGTGTTAAAACTGCTTCCATGTCTAAGCAGAGAAAACTGCCTACATATCGGTTTGTTCTGGTGGCGAACAAAAGGGGTAATTGGTTGCAGATACAGGTGTAGTTTTTGTGGGTACTTTAAGGTCTGGAGCACTTACGGGGCTGTAGTGGAAATGGGCGTCCCGTAGATACTACACGTTGAACCGTGTGCGTCCGTGGCGTACTCATTCTCAAATGTGCACACCTTTGACTACAGTTCCAGAAGTGATCCTTCAGTTGTGGCCCAATTTGCTCTGGATGAGGGCAGAAACGGTTCACATTCCATCATTTGTAAAGTTACCTGCTGTTTGCTTTCATTATTTTTGCTACACTCGTTGTATTTGTATTTAAATGTTTTAGGCAACCTAAGAACGAATGTGCAAGTAAAGATGCAGTAAAAATGAACTGCTTGATGTCCATCACTTTATGTATATCAAGCACAGCAGCAAAACAAAAATCCCATGTATTTAACTTTTTTTAGGGTCGTTTTTGTTTTTGTTTTTTTGTTTTTTTTTTTTTTTTTGATACTTGCCTAACATGCGTGTGCTGTAAAAATAGTCAACGGGGAAGTAACTTGAGATGATGGCTCGCTTTGTTTAATGTCTTATGAAATTTTCACGAACAATCCAAGCATAATTGTTACGAACACGTGTATTAAGTTCACATAAGTGGAATAAAAGTTTATGAATGGACTTTTCAACTACTTTCTCTACAGCTTTTCATGTAAATTAGTCTTTTGGTTCTGAAACTTCTCTAGAGGAGATTGTACATTTTTGGAAAATTTTTCCTTATTCCCTGTTGGCAGCTAATGGGCTTTTACCAAGTTTAAGTATGAAGTTTATCATAACAACAAAATACTACTACTGTAACTACTACTGTTCCCAACCACCATGTCCCATATTTCTCCTTGTGTTTTTTTTTTTTTTTTCCAGACGGGAGATTGATCGGGAAAAAAGTACCGTGTTCCATTTAAAATTTTGGTATATGGCATTTTCTAACTTAGGAAGCCACAGTGTTCTTGTTCTTGGCCCATCATGACATTGGGTAGCATTAACTAAGTTTTGTGCTTCCAAATCACTTTTGTTTTTAAGGACTTCTTGATCTTGTTATAGCCTGCCTTCAACTTTGATCTTTATTCTATTTGTCAGGTGTACAGGATTACCTTTTTTAGCCTTCTGTCTTGTCACCAACCATTCCTACTTTGGTGGCCGTGTACTTGGACAAACGGCCGCATGATTTTTCTGGGTCCACTCCATGTCTGAGGACCCCTTGCTTCCTTTGCCTGCCTCCCACAAACTATTTCCCTCATCCTATTTACCGCAGCAAATCTCTCCTTAGTTGATGAGATTGTGTTTATCTCCTTGTAAACCCTATCTTTCCTGAATGGTCTGTCGTCGTCTGCCTTTAAAATCCTTCCTCTTCCTCTCTTTAAATAATGATGGGGCTAAGTTATACCCAAAGCTCACCCTACGGACTATTTCCTTAGTACCTCGCAGAAAACACCAAACAAAAATACCATTTTTAAAAGAGGTGTATTTTTTTTTCTTTTAGAATGTAAGCTCCTCGAGAGCAGGGACAATGTTTTCTGTGTGTTCTATTGTGCCTAGTACACTGTAAATGCTCAATAAATATTGATGATGGGAACAAATTTAAAAAAATAATACACTTAGGGGGGCTTGTTGTGTGGCCTGACGAGTGATCTGTCCTTGAGAATGTTCCATGTGCACTTGAGAAGAGAGTTTATTCTGCTATTGTTGGGTGAGACGTTCTACAGATGTCTGCTTAGCCTATGGGTTCGAGTCTTCTATTCCAAATTTCTGTCTGGTTGCTCAATCTGTTATGGAACTGGGGACCTAAAACTTCCAGTTATTGTCGTAGAACTGTTTCTCTGTTTATATGTTTATAGTTGTTATATCTCCTTGATGGACTTTCCTTTTTAAGATTAACTGTAATATCTTTCTTTGACTCTTGTGACAACTTTTTAAAAAAATTTTTTAATGTTTATTTATTTTTGAGAGAGAGAGAGAGAGAGACAGAGTGTGAGCCAAGAAGGGGCAGAGAGAGAGAGGGAGACCCAGAACCCGAAGCAGGCTCCAGGCTCCGAGCTGTCGGCACAGAGCCCGACGCGGGGCTGGAACCCACGGACCGTGAGACCGTGACCTGAGCCCAAGTCTGGTGCTGAACCGACTGAGCTCCCCAGGCGCCCCTCTTGTGACAACTTTTAAGTTATATTCCACTTTGATGTTCATAGAAGCACCCTAGTTTCTTATGGATTTACTTCTGCCACTTGTTTTCGGTCTTAGATGTGTTTGGCTAGTTCTCAGCTCCTCCATCACAGCCTGTCTTTGTATTTTGTTGATTTGAAAACTATACCATTTTAATTCCCTTCTTTCTGTTTCTGTGTGTGTTTTCGTTATCTGTTAGTGGTGACCTTAGGGATTACAGTTAACGTGACAACCTGGTCTGAACCTAGAACACACCAGTATGAATAATACCAATTAGTTTCAAAAGTCTATAAACACTTGTCCTATACATCTCTTTGCCTCCTTTGTGTTGTTGTCGTCACAATTCACATCTGTAGCTTGTGTGCCTGTTAACATCGACTTGTAATGACTTAGTGCATTTGCCTATTAAATGCTACAGGAAACAAGTTAAAACCACACAGGATGCGGTAATGCTGGTTTTTATACTTAGCTGCGCGAGTCCCTTCACCCCGTGCTCTGTGCTGAATTGCGCCCCTCCCAAATTCACGTGTCGAAGCCCTAACTTCCAGTGTATTGGGGAGCATCTGGTATTTGGAAGTGAAACCTGTGGGAAGTGATTAGGTCTGTGGGTGGAGCCCTCGGGATGCGATCGCTGCCCCTGTAAGAAGACACAGGGGAGGGATGCTTTTCTCTGCACCGTGTGAAGACAAGCGAGGAAGAGGGCCCTCTCCAGACCAGCCGGCCTCTGGAGCTCAGACCTCCCAGCCTCCAGAACTGAGAGAAATAAATGTGGTTTGAGCCACTTAGAGCGTGGTATTTTGTTACGGCGTCCAGGCCGACTGAGGCAGCAGTGCCCCTCGTTTTTACTCACGACTTGGAGTTCCTGTCCAGCGTCTTTCCGTTTCACCCTGAAGGACCCCTGATAGCGCTTCTGTGGAGCAGGTCTGGTGATGAACTATTGCAGCTCTGATCTTTCTGGAAATGTCTTCATTCTTTCTTCACTCTTGAAGGTCCATCTTGCCGGATACAGAATTCTCGATTGACAGTTCTTTTCTGACTTGAAAAATGTCCTCCCACTGCTCCCCGGCCTCCATGGTGTCTGAACAGGAGTCGGCCGTCGCTTTTCCCGAGGCCTCTTGTATGTGATGCCTCGCTTCTCTCCCACTGCTCTCCGGCGTGTCTTCGGCTATCTGACTCTCGTGTTTGTTGGGTTGGCTTTGAGTTTATCTGGCTTGGAGTTGACTGAGCATCTTGGACTTGGATGTTCCTCTTTTTACTCAAATGTGGGAGTTTGGGGCCATTTCTTTAATATTTTTCTGCTCCTTTCTCCCTTCAGGAATTTCTATAATGCATGTCTTGCTGTGTTTTGTGGTCCCAAGAGTCTCTCAGGCTCTGTTCGTTTTTCCTCATCCTTTTTTCCTTCTGCCTCTCAGTCTGAATAATTTCTTCTGTCTCCAAGTTTGTGGATTCTTTTTCTGGTCTGCTCAAATCCACTGACCCCCTTCTAGTGAATTTTTCATCTTAGTTATTGTACTTTGTAGTTTCGGAATCTCTTTGGTTCCTTTCTATAATATTTATTAATGTTGCCATTTAACCACACATCGTTTTCCTGATTTAGTTCAGTCCTTTATCCGTGGTTTCCTCTGGTTGGTTGTCTGCTGCCGTGTCGGCCCGTCCATAGCCGGTATTGTGGTAGGACCGGTCCTCGTGGTCCGCACTATGATTGCAAGATGTCTTTCGGCAATAACCGCCAGGAAACTTTGAAAAAGCGCAAAGTTTATCACTTACAGCACTTGGAAGTGACACAGAACAGCCGGGGGCCCGTACGGCAGGGTTGTGGACAGAGCACATGCCCGGGCCTGCGGTTCCGCTTTTCTCGGGGTTGACGGCAGGGTTTTGTGGGCTCACTGTTGGCGAATTTCAAACATTAAAGCTAGAATTAAAGTGCAGGAAGAGAAAAAAATAAGTGGCTCAAATGGTCAGTTTTCACAATCAACCAAGATCTTTATTTATTTACTTATTTACTTACTTTAAAGTCAGGCAGATCTTGATTTTTTTTTTTAATGTTTTATTTATTTTTGGGAGAGAGACAAGAGTGCGAGCGGGGGAGGAGCAGAGAGAGGGAGACACAGAATCTGAAGCAGGATCCAGGATCCGAGCTGTCACGGAGCCTGACGCGAGGATCGAACTTGTGAGCCGTGAGACGGGATCATGACCTGAGCTGAAGTCGGACGTTTAACCGACTGAGCCACCCAGGTGCCCCCCAAATCAACCAAGATCTTGAAAACAAAGGAACCTCTGTCAGGGGAAGCAACCTGGTTTCTTATCTAGGGGCGTAGCTGTCTTTGCAGTGCACACCTCGGGATCAAAGCCTAAGCCTGGTACTTGGATTACAGAAAACAAAGAAAAAAACCAACCGTCACGGCCTACACCACACTTTTTAAACATATTAAATACTGGGGCGCCTGGGGGGCTCAGTCGGTGAAGCATCCGACCTGGGCTCAGGTCAAGGTTTGTGGGTTGGAGCCCCGCGTCGGGCTCTGTGCCGACGGCTCAGAGCCTGGAGCTGCTTCGGGTTCTGTGTCTCCCTCTCTGTCTGCCCCTCCTCCGCTTGCGCTCTGTCTCTCTCTCCTGTCTCGAAAATAAATAACGGTAAAAAAAAATTAAATAAAAACATAGTGAATACAGTTTGCCTGATACCTATGACGATGCCGACGTCTGTGCTTCCTCAGGGATAGTTTCCGCCAAAAGACGTTCCCCTTATGAATGAGACGAAGTTTCCTGTTTCTTTCTGTTTTATAATTTTTTCTCAGGGAGCGGCTTTTTGGGAACCATGCTGTGGTTACTCTGTGGGTCATTTGTGCGCATTTTTTAAAGGTTGCCGTATCTCGAAGGCTGGATTTGTTCATTTGTGACTTTGCCAGGTGATCCCTGCCAAGTGTGTGTTCCTCGTGGCGGGGGAGCCGCTGAGATTCCTCTTAGCTGTGCAGTCAGCCAGCGACCTGACGATTCCCTTAAACGTGTGGCTCCCCAAACGGGGCGGGGGTGGGGGGGACCACCACCACCAGAAAACAGATACGATTTCTTTACATCTCCAGAAAGCCACTTCAGCCCACGGAGTGTTAAATCATGACCACCGTCCCTTTCTCTGGCCCTTTAGTCACAAAACCAGCCCTTAGCAACCAGCACCCCTGTCTTTGGGGATCAGGTCCTCCCTGCACACGCCCGTCTAGCGCGCCCCTCCGGGAGCGCGGGCCCCCACGGCAGGGGTGCGAGGTGGCGGGTGCTCGCGTGCGGAAGGCTGAGCTGCACCTAAATTGCCTGGGCCCTTCATCAAGACTTGCTGCGGATTGATCATCCGGCCTCCAGAGTTCCCAAAGGGCTCCTCCAGATGGTTTCCGCCGGCTCAGCAAGGGGGGCGGCCCCCAGGAAGGGCTCCCAGAGCTTCCTGTGTCTTCTCAGCTCTTCCCTACACTCCCCTACACCCCGTGACCCAAATTCAGGGGCTTATTTCTTTGAGCATTCCTGGTTGTTCTACGTTAAGTTGGATCCCAGAGTTCTGAGAGGCTGATCCCGTTTTTGTTAGCTTAATCATTGCCGCGATGGAGCGATGGGGTTTTGGAGCTTTCACGTCACCATTTTTTTGTGCTGCAATTTCTTTTGAGAAACCCGTTTTCCAAGTCGGCGCACCATTTTATGTCTGCGCCACGAGTTCGCCGGGATGGCGTTTCTTCCACGCCCTCACTGGCACGCGCTTTGGCCCGGGTGCGAGCACACTCGTCGTTTCGGCCGTTCCGTTAAGTGCGAAGCAGCGCGGCGCCCGGGCTCTTGGTCAAGACTCCAGCCCGGCTCGGGTGACGATCTCCCGGCTCATGAGTTCGAGCCCTTCATTGGGCTCTGTGCCGACAGCTGCAGAACCCGCTTCGGATCCTCTGTCCCCACACCCTCCGTCCCTCCCCAGTTTGCGCGCACGCTCTCCCTAAAAGAAAGAAACGAGCAAACAGACAGGAAGCAATGGCTCGTGTTGACTCGCGTCAGCTTGCGCGGCGGTGTGTGTGCGGGAAGTATGCTGGGGGTTTGTAGACTGATCTTCTATCCGGTAGCACTTGTCAAAAGGTTGCGTTGATTTTTCAGTAGGCGATCGTGTTGCTTAGAAATACAGACCGTCACGCTTCTTGCCTCATAATCTGGTGACCTTTTATTTTGCTTGCCTTATTCTTAGGGCTGGATCGACCTGTGACGCCGAACAGAAGGGGCGAGAAAGAGTATCCTTGTCTTAGCCCTGATCTTAGGACAAAACATTCCGTCTTTCACCATTAAATATGATGTTAGCTGTAGCTTTGCCATAGAGGCTCTTTTTTGGGGCGTCTAAATTCCTTTTTCATTCAAGTTTTTTGGGGGTTTTTTGGGGGTTGGGGGGGGGGGGGGCGCCCTGCTGGCTCAGTCAGAGAGTGTGTGACTCTTGATCTCGGGGTTGTGGGTGTGGACATTACTTAAATACACATAAAAAACAAGCAGACGGCCGATTTTGTAAAAAGCTTTTTCTGAATCTACATGGATTGTCGTTTTTTTAACCTTTGTTAATAGGGTTATCACTTTGTTTTTTACTCTGTTAATGTGGTGAATGACACGGCTTAACTTAGAATGTCAAACCAACCTAGTACTCCTGGAATAAAGCCTACTTTGTAATGATATGTTATCCTTTTAGTGGATTGTTAAATTTGGTTTACGAAAATTTTGTTTAGAATTTTTGTCTTCCTGTTCATCGGGGATACTGGTCTATGGTTGTCTTTGCCTCTTTCTGGGCTATTTGGATACGTAGCATATCCAAATAGGATAACACTGGCCTCATGGAGTGGGTTGGAAAATATTCTTTCCTTTTCAATTTTTTTGGAAGATTTTCTATAGAGTTTGTATTATATCTTTCTTAAGTGTTTGGTGGTATTCGACAGTGAAACTATCAGGAAGCAGAAGGTTTTTTAATGGAAATATTTAAAACTACACATCCAGTGTCTAACAGATGTAGAACTATTCAGATTGTATATTGTTTTCATTTAAGTGTAGTTAACACGCAGCGAGGGGCGCCTGGGGGGCTCAGTCGGTTGAGCGGCCGACTTCGGCTCAGGTCACGATCTCACAGTCCGTGAGTTCGGTCCCCGTGTTAGGCTCTGTGCTGAAAGTTGGGAGCCTGGAGCCTCCTTCAGATTCTGTGTCTCCCTCTCTCTCTGCCCCTCCCCTGCTCGTGCTGTCTCAAAAATAAATAAAAACACTAAAAAAAAAAAGAAAACCAGCATGCAGTATTGTTGGCATCAGGTGTACAATCTAGTGATTCAGCAGTTCCTGCCTTGCTCGCTCGCACCCATCCTGATACTTGCCCCTCCAGCCTGTATCTGATGCCTCCCCCTGCAACTCCCGTCTGGCAGCTACCAGTGTGTTCTCTGTAAGAGTGTGTTTCTTGTCTTTTGTCGTTTGTTCATTTGTTTCTTTTTAAAATTAAAAAAAATTTTTTAAATTTATTTTTGAGAGAAACTTTGTGCACGAGTGGGGGAGGGAGGGAGAGAGAGAGAGAGAGAGAGACCCATGCTGTGAACACAGAGCTGGATGCAGGGCTCGAACCCACAAACCGCGAGATCACGACCTGAGCTGAAGTCGGAGGCTCAACTGACTGAGCCACCCAGGGGCCCCAGGATATTTTGAGTTTTTAAACTTTATTCCTTTGAATTTGAAAAATGGATCTGTAAACCCCACATCACGGCTCCAGTGTTAGTGTGGTTTATCTTTTCCGTCTTTTTACTTTCAACCTGCTTGTGTTCTACTTAAAGTGGATTTCTTTTTTTTTTTTTTTAATGTTTGTTTATTTTTGAGAGACAGAGACAGAGAGAGACGGAGACAGAGCATGAGTAGGGGAAGGGCAGAGAGAGAGGGAGACACAGAATCGGAAGCAGCCTCCAGGCTCCGAGCTGCCAGCACAGAGCCCACGTGAGGCTCGAACCTACAAGCCGTGAGATCATGACATGAGCCGAAGTCGGACACCTTACCGACTGAGCCCCCCCAGGCGCCCCATAAAGTGGATTCTTGTAGGCAGCATAGAGTCGAGTCTTGATTTTCCATCCCATTTAACAGTTTCTGCTCTGGTTGGGATGTTGGGAACTTTCACACTTGATGTGACTGAGTCCGTCACCACGCTGTCCGTCCTGTCTCTTTGTTCGTTTTCCCTCTGTTTCTGCTTTGGGATCGTTTTTATGAATTCACTTTATTTCTCTTGTTATGTTAGCTATACTTGGTCTGTGCTCTGCTTTGGGGGTTTTAATATGGCTAAAAGCAGGTAATGTTAAGATGTTAAAGAGCCTGCCCTCTAGTGACAGGGTGTCACTTCACATGCACGCACCTTACAGGGGCGCACGGCGTTTCTCCCGTGCTGCTGACCCCGTTCTTGTAGGTCTCGTGTCGTGTGTGCTGTCGTGCCCATGATGCATGTTTCCTTTCTAAACGGGCAGTTCTGCTTTAAGCAAAGGTGTGAGATCGGTGTTCTGTGGTTAACCATGCAGTTCACGTTCTGGAAATTGTTTTTCTACGTAGATGCAGAATTCCGTCTCACATCGTTTTCCTTCTGTCTGCAGGAACTCTTTTTAAAAAAAAATTTTTTTTTTTCAACGTTTATTTATTTTTGGGACAGAGAGAGACAGAGCATGAACGGGGGAGGGGCAGAGAGAGAGGGAGACACAGAATCGGAAACAGGCTCCAGGCTCTGAGCCATCAGCCCAGAGCCCGACGCGGGACTCGAACTCACGGAGCGCGAGATCGTGACCTGGCTGAAGTCGGACGCTCAACCGACTGCGCCACCCAGGCGCCCCGCAGCAGGAACTCTTTTAATGGATCTCGTAGCCTGCGTTTCCTTGAGATTATTTTCGCTTCCGTGTGACATAAATGTTTTCATTTTACGTACGTTTTTCTTCTTTTGTAGGTTGTGTTAAAATACACATACCCTAAAGTTCACCATCCTAAACACTTTTAAGGGGACAGTGTAGTGGTACTGAGTACAGTCAGAATGTTGTCCCCACCACCCGTCCCCGGAGCCCTTTCGCCTCGTAACACGGGACTCCGTACCCGCTCAACAGTGAAGCCCGTTCTCTTTGGCGAAAGGCGGATTCGAGCCCTTTGCCCATTTTTGCATTGAGTTGCGTTTTTGTTGTTGAGTTTTAGGGGTTCCCTGTATACCCCGGGTGGTCCCTCACAGAGGCACGATCCCGTCCGGCGGATTGCCTTTTTACCCTGCTGGCAGTGTCTTTTGCGGCACGACATTCACAAATGCTCCTGAAGGTCAGCGCCGCGCGGGGCCGTCGGGAGCCGCGGCTGCCCTGAAAGTGTCAGTTTATTATTCGAGTTCTGCTGCTTGGCGGTGGTGACCTGGTGGCCGCGGCTCATAGCACAGCTGTCGCGAGGGACGCGGGACATCAGTCCGAGAACTCTACTTTCCGGCCACGGCGTGTGTCTCGCCGAAGTTACCGAGTTGTGGCTAAGCGTGGGAAGCTCAGCTAAAGAAAGTGGTGGTCTGGGGAGATTCGAGGCGTCTCCGAGAGAAGACGTCTCGGGCGGCCCCGAGGAACCGGCGGAGGTCGGCGCAGGACGGCTCTCCCAGCTCCGAGCTGCTGGGCGCCGCAGGTGCCCGGCCCCGGCGGAAGGAGACGGCCGCGCCGCTGAGCGTGCCGTGTTAACGTCAAAGCGGACACTCGGCAGGTCACGGCGGACTCCGGTTTTCATGCTGCTTTTGGGGGGGTGGGGGTGGTCACCCTCGGCCAGTGGAAACCAGCTCAGGCCGCGCAAGTTGTGGTGGAAGGGAATCCGTCGTTGGGGTTTGCGCCCTGGCTCCTGCCGCGTCGTGCTCGGGATTTGCAGGGGTGGGTTTTGGCAAAGTTTTACGGAGTTCAGACACGTCCCTTCGGGTGCGAAACAGGCACGCGTCTCCGTTAGGGGTCGTCGCGACATCAGTTGACGTCTGCTTGTCAGATGGAGCTGAGATTAGAGAGGAAGGGCTTTTCCGCGGTGGCACTGGTTTCTCGTGTCCTTCGCAAGGGCTGGAGCCGCTAGGCTTCTGCGCGGTCCGGCCCACGGACGGCGCCGGGAAGGGCTTTCCTGCAGCGGCCGCCGGTGTCCCTCCCCCCCGTCGCTTCGGTGACGCCGTTCGGGCCGCAGGGGGCAGCCGCCTTTGCTCCGGGTGCTGTCCTTGGATGTGCGCGTGTGTCTCTGTCTCTGGTCACCCGGACAAGACGCTCCGTCGTCCGACGGGGCGAAGGAGAGAGCAGGTGTGTGTGTTCGGCCCCAAGAGACTCCCACCAAGACTCGACCGTTCGCCTTAAGCCCGAGCCTTAATTGAGCCCGAGAAGGGAGCCGAAACAAAAACGGGGTGGTAACTGTGCGAGGAGAATGAAGAAGAAAGCTCTCCGAACGAGTTGCTACGGAGGCCTGACCTGTTTTGTTTCGCATCAGAGAATCTTCCTGTACGCAACGTAGGTTAAGAAAAGTACGGACAGGATGTGACGTTCCCAAAACATCACGTGAGGATCCGGTTTTCAAGTCACGTGGTTCGGGGCAAGGTTAAGGGCTAAAGCGCCAAAGCCATCTCTGTGTGAACCGTTTTCTTGTTCGGGAAGCAGGGCGGAGGACGGCCCTCCTTGTGCGCGGGAGTTCATCCCAGCAGCGGCTCCTTTCTGACGAGAGAGAGGCGGGCCCGGACAGGCCAATAGAGAGACAGTGTGCAGCGTCTCAAACGGAACCCAGATCGCGACGCGGGCAGTGACTTCTGGGTGGCGACGGCCCTGTGAGTGCTGTGTTTGTGCCGTTCGTTGTCTGGATTTGTACTTCTTTGCCGTCAGATGCTCTGCTTTCCCTCAACAAATACTTCTAATGTCACTTTTGTGCTTTTTTTGGTAAAGGATGTTTAAAACTATTGGGCTGCCATAATTTGTGAAATTTCAGTGTTTTCAATTTTTTTTCTATAATGTCAATGGGAAAATTCAGCAATAAACCTAATTTATTTATATGCAAAAAAAAAAAAAAAATGTTCATGAAGTGCAGTTTGTCCGCCTTCCCTTTTGTTGCCTGTGCCTTTGGCGTCCCGTCCAGAAATCATAACCAAATCCAGTGTGGCGAGACTTTTGCCCTCTGTGTTCCTCCAAGTTTTACAGTTTCAGGCCTTACGTGTAGGTCTTTGATCCGCTTGGAGTGAGTTTTTGCGTGATGGTGTGAGGGGAGGGTCCAAGTGCGTGCTCTGGGCTGGGGACGCCCAGTTTTCCCAGCGCCGGGTGCCGAGAAGACCGACCTCTTCCCCCTTGCACGGTCTCGGCCCGCTGGCCGGAAGTCGTTTGGCCACCCGTGCGAGGGTCTGTTCCCGGACTTCCTGTCCCACCGGCCCGCGCCTCTGTCTGTGTGGCCACCCCACACTGCCGTGATCCCCGTACCTTTGGGGTGGTTTTGAAGGCAGGCGGCGTGAGTGCGCCCGCTGTGTTCTTGGCTGTTTGGGTTTCCTGGAGGTTCCATACGAGTTTTAGGATGGTTTTCCTATTTATGCGAAGAAACTTGTCCTTAGGACATTGATGGAGACGGTACCGAATCTGCACATCACTTTGGGCAGTGCTGACCTTGAACAGCGTTGACCTCGCAGCCCGTGAACATGGGACGTGTTTCCGTTTACTCGGGTTTAATTTCATTTCTTTCCACACTGTTTTGTAGTTTTCACTTGTGTGTCTTCCACCTTCTTGATTAAGTTAATCCCTCAGCATTTTATTCTTTGTGAAGCTATTGGAGATGAGGTGGTTTTCGTAATCTCATTTTCAGACATTTGTTTCTTTTTCTTTGCTGTTCAGTAGTTCAGTTAGGATTTGTTTGGGTTGATTCTCTTTAGGATTTACTTAGCTTCTTGACTCATAGGTTTTTCTCTTTGCCTAACTTGGAACATTTTTCAGCCTTTTACTTCCTGAAGTGTTTTTCACCACCCTCCTCTTTCTCTTTTCCTTCTTGGGACTCCAGTGACCTGAATGTCAGACCTTTTGTCGGTGTCCCCCAAACACTGAAGATCTGTTCAAGAAAAAAATAAATAACAAGTGTTTTCTCACTTTGTAATTCAGATTGAATAAGGCTCCACGGACCCGTCTTCAAGGCTGCTGACTCTTCCCTTTCGGCTATTGTCCGTGTGGTGAGGGTTTTTTTCCTCACTTTATCTTTCGGTTCTAAAATTTCAACCTGGGTTTTCTTTGTCTCTTCTATTTCTTTTATGCAAAGTTCTGTTTTAACAGTCGTTGAAGGCATGCGTAAGAACTCCTTTAACGTGTCTGTCAGGTGTTTCCAACATCTGTGCCGCTTCGGATTGGCATCTGTGGTTGTCTCTTCCCGTGTGAACTGAAATGTTCGTGCTTTTCGTACGCTGAAGAATTTGTTCTCGTATCCTGGGCTTAGGGGATCCTGGGTTTTGTTTCCAAACTATGAGGATGGCGCCTTTTCTTTTGTCAGGCCGCCCACCTGGACAGAGGCAGGCTGAGCTCCGCCTGCCTCCTGTGGGCCGTGCCTCCAAAGTCCGTTGAGCTCTCAAAGCCTGATGTCCCAGATGGCAGCCTGTGACCTGGGCGGGCCTGTCCTGTCCCCACAGTGTGTGGTGTGCTCCTGAGGGCCTGGGTGGGGCTGCGCCCTGGAGCTCGAACACCGCCTCACGCCTCGCCTCACCGGGCGACTTTTCTGAGCTTCTCTCTTGGTTCTTTATTTCCGTGCGTCTCTCTCCCCTCCCCCCTCTGAGCCTCTGGGCAGAAACGGGCCTCTGGCCACCCCACTGTGCCACGAACTTGGCCGGACCTGGGCTGTTTGGGGCGAACTCAGGCCGATGAAGGGGACAGTGGAGAAGACAGCCCTGGGAGTTGGCCCCACCCTCGCCGTGTCACAGCTGCTCTGGGCGGAGGACGTTTTCCCTCCTGAGAACATCACCCCGGTGCCACCCCCAGCTCTGGACCCGCTGCCGCCAGTGCTGCTGCAGAATTGCCGGGCCCGGAGACGATGAGCCGACGGAGGGAAGGAGAATCCGAGGAGCATCGGGGGCTCCCCTTCCGTTCCTAGTTCCTATCCCCGGAAGAAAAGGTTTCTCCTTTCCCGTCCCCTCTCTCTGTCCGCTTTCTGGCAAAGGCGAGCTCCGGGCTGGCTCGGCAGGACTCCAGAATCTGGTGTTTTCCGGCCCCGTCGGGCCGCTCACGACCTTGACCCGAGGCGCCTGCTTCCGCCGACTCCAGCGCGTCTGTCGTCCCTCCGTGGGTCCGGCAGCGGTGGGGGAGGGCGTGTTCCGCCTCACTTCGCGGGTGAACCGCACCCTGAGCTGCAGTTGGGCCCCCCCTCCGCTCTGCACCCCTCGCGGCCTTTGGGCAGCTCCCGAAGCCTCTCCCCAGCCCGGGCCCCTCCTGGTTGCCTCAGCCTCCGTGGCTCTACTGAGAAAAGCACTCTGCCTCCGTGGGCGCCCCTCCCCCCTCCGCCTCCGTGGGCGCCCCTCTCCCACCTTCGTTAACTGTGTGGTGTGGGAGCTCAATTTTTTTTCTATTGATTTATCTCAAAGCATTTTAAAAAAAATTTTTTTTTCAACGTTTTTATTTATTTTTGGGACAGAGAGAGACAGAGCATGAACAGGGGAGGGGCAGAGAGAGAGGGAGACACAGAATTGGAAACAGGCTCCAGGCTCTGAGCCATCAGCCCAGAGCCCGACGCGGGGCTCGAACTCACGGACCGCGAGATCGTGACCTGGCTGAAGTTGGACGCTCAACCGACTGTGCCACCCAGGCGCCCCTATCTCAAAGCATTTTTAAATTTCCCTTGTAATTTCTTCTTTGTTTAGGAGCGTGGTGCTTAGTTTCCACATAGTTTTTGAATTTTCCAGATTCCCCGTTACTGATTTCTGATTTCATTCTATTGTGGTTGGAGAACATACTTTGTATCATCTCAGCCTTTTAAAATTTTCTGAGGCTTTTTCACGGCCGACATACGGTCTCTCCCGGAAAAGCCTCCGTCTGCACCTGAGGACAGGTCCTTTGCGGCGGCGGCGGCCGGGCCGGTGGACGCCCGGCTGGTTCGCGGCGTTGTGCACAGTCTCCGGGTGGGTCTCCGGGTGCTTGTCGACCCCTCGGGGAGGGCCGGCCCCGGCGTGTGGCGTCTCCGGCCCGACGGGCTCTGTGGAGCCCCGTGGAGGTAGCACGTAGTTGAGCCATAATTAGGAAGATAAGGCCTGCCACCCTGTCCCTTTAACCGGGAGAGTCTCATCCACCTGCACTTAAATTACTGACAAACCTTCCAACATTCTTGCTGTTTTCGGTCACAAATCTGTTTTGTTCCTCTACTGCTGCCGTCTTTTTTGTTCTAGGCATTTTCTGGTACTCCATTTACTGTTCATTTTACTGTAATTTTGAGCTATTAAAAAAAAAGGTTGAGGGGCATCTGGCCGGTTCATCAGTTATGACGAAAACCAGTGGGTTTTTTTATTTCTTCCTGCGGATTCAAGTTACTATTCGGTGTTTCCTGATCGAGCCTGAAGGACACTTTTCAGTATTTCTGAAGGGCGGGTGGCCTGGCGGTGAATTCTGGCTTTGTTCATCCAGAAATGTCCTGATTTCTCCGTTTCCTGGAAGGGGTCGCTCACCGCCATCGTCGTCTTTGAGCAGTTTGGGCCGCGTTCCCTCCTGCGTCTCAAAGGGCATCTCTTGCCACTTCGAGATTTTCTTCTTTTCTGTAGCTTTTGACAGTTAGATGATGACGCGTCTACGTGTGGATCTCTTGGGTTTCCTCTGCTTGGAGTTCGTTGAGCTTCTTGGATACAGGTTACTGTTTTTTGTCAAAGTTGAGGAATTTGGGCCATCGTGTCTTCGGATATGCCTTCTGCCCGTTTCTGCTCTTCTAGGAGCTCCCAGTGCACACGGACGCACCCGAGAGCACCCAGCAGGTCTCTGAGACTCTGTTCAGTTTTTGTTTTCTCACTCTTTTTTCTTGCAGTTACGCCAGCTAAGCCAGCCGGGGGCACCTGGCTGGCTCAGGTGGTAGGGCATGTAACCCCTGATCTTGGGGTCGCGAGTTCGAGCCCCACTTTGGATGCAGATAGACATATAAATATATAAACAAGACCAACTTACTTCACCTGTCTTCAAGTTTGTGGATCCTTCCCCCGACTCAAATTCAGTTGTGGCGCTTTTCAACAATTTTCATCTCAAAAAAATTCTTCATCTGTATTCTCTGTTTTGTGAGTGGCGTTCTCTGACTCCTGTCATATTAATTCTTTAGACACGACTTCTCTTCGTTATTTGAACGTGATTTCTAAAAGCCGGATCTTGAGTCTTTGCCAAGGGCATCGGGGTTCTGCAGGAAAACGGGCGCAACGGCAGGCGGCCGGGTGGAGGGACGGACTCGGAGGAGTGGCGTGCGTGGCTGCGGAGCCTGCCGAGCCCGGGACCTCAGGTGAGGCCGCAGGCTGGACGCCGGGGAAGAGCGGGTGCCGCGTTCTGGTCCGAAAGCAGTCTGCCGGAGAGCTCCCTCCTCCCTGGGGGACACTTGCCGCCAAGGCCTCTGGCTGATTGCTCGAGCCCCATCCGCTTTACGGACGGCCATTTGCTTCACTCAGATTCTAGCCGTGTACACCCACCTTCTCTCTCGCAGAAGCGTTTGCAGTCGATAACATTTGACTGCATTCTGGCATCGTGGCCTATCCGGTCGACGCGGACAATTACCCGTCTTTCTCCCCCTGTCTCTCTTTCCTTCTGTGACCCCCCGGACGCAGACGTTGGAACACTTGATCACATCCAACAGGTCTCCGAAACGCTGTCCGTTTTCCTTCATTCTTTTTTTTCCCCCCGTTCCTCAATTTGATAATCGCAACTGACTTATCTTCAGGTCCTTTTCTGTTCACTCAGATTCCATTCCTGCACTTTCAACTGCAGAATTCCCAGTTTCTTGCCTTAAAAAAATTTTTTTTAACATTTAGTTTTAAAGAGAGAGAGAGAGACAGCGTGAGAGGGGGGGAGGGGCGCGCGCGCGGGCGCGCGCGCACACACACACACACACACACACACAATCCGAAGCAGGTTCCAGGCTCCGAGCTGTCAGCACAGAGCCCGACGTGGGGCTCGAACTCACAGACTATGAGATCATGACCTGAGCCGAAGTCGGACGCTCAACCGACTGAGCCCCCCAGGCGCCCCTGAAAGTAGATATTTTAAATAATATAACATGGTGACTCTGGAAATCAGTTCCCCAGATTTATTTTACTTTGTTTGTTGGCTGCAGCTTCTGCTTCCTGCTCAGTGACTTTCCTCAACTGGTGCTGTGGAGTCTAAGTTCTGTGTCGCATGAGGGCAGTGCTGTCTTTGTGCTGTGAGCTTGCTGCTAAGCTAGTGATGGGACAGAAAGTTCCTTAAAAGCCTTGATCCAGCAAGTCTCCCCCACGCTTCCCCAAAGGTTCTTCTGTCGGGTTGGGGCTCACTTCCCGTCGGCCTCCGCTTCCTGCCTCCACAGGCTTCAAGTTTAGCCAAAAGTGAGAAAATTGGACGTTCTAAGTTCTTTCCTGAGCCTGTGCCCAGACCCGCACGTGCACGTGGCCTTCTAGACCCTTAGGAACGTGGCCCAGCGTCGGTCGGCGTACCGTGGACATCTCATTCCCCAGACCTTGCTTTTCGAGTTTGTGGCCGGGCTTGTTTGCCGTCCCCGGTGTCATCATCTCAGGCAGCTGTCGTTGATTGCTTTTGACACAACCTGTGGGGAAAGGGCTTTTTCCCACTGGGTGTATTTTGAGTCTGGTCACACAGTGAGCTCCAGGAATGGGGCTTTTCCGGGGAGCTGCCGGACAAGGCCGGTGGTGACAGTGTCCTGGAGATGGGAGGACACCTGAGGAGACCCACACTCAGTCCGAGCCCTCTGATCCTGCCGGGTTGCCGGTTTTCAAGACTACCGTGGAGCTGGACCGAGAATGGAAACAAAGGAATGGAAATGACACACGGCTTGCTGCAGAGATTTAGCTGTTTTTCCGGAATAATCACTCCTTGGATTGTAACAAGCCCTGGATAATCTCCAGGGTTCTGACCGTGTTGGTTGTTGATCTGGAGCCTCCCCCGGCCCCGCTCCAATGTTCTTATTGCTGTTACAGGCGTTTTTGAAGGTCTGTCTTTGCTGTTCTAGAAGCCCTGCTTTGTTTTCCATCGGATGAGTGAATTCGCCCTCTTTTATCTTTTTCATCTGTCTGAGATTCCGATCTGTGAGAGACTGGGACTCCTTTGAATTTGTCATCTGCCCTTTCTCATTTTGGGGGGATTTTGACTGGAAGGTAAAGGCTCAGATCGCCATCTTAACTTGGTATCTGGCACCCCGTTTTCTAAAGTATGTTCTGGAATATCATCCTGGCTTCCTGGGGAAAATGCAGACATGTCTTTCTTTAAGAAGTTGCCTAATTGTGAAACAGAACAAAAGACGCACAGAACACATTCACTGTGGTGAGTGGTCACAGAGCCTCCCCGTTTAGTCAGTGCCGGGGTCAGGAATCGGTGTCTCGCGGCAGCCCCCCGCAACCGTCGCGTCCCGGGGGTGGTGCGCGGTGGCCCATGCTGGCCGCTCGCACGGCAGCTCTGCCTTCCTGTTCTGGTGAACTTGAGACGAGCAGAGCCATGCAGTTCCAGGTGCACCGCGGCTGGATTTCGTTCGCCTTCGCTGCTGTCCGTAAGCGGCTCTCGGGGGTGGTCTCGCCCCGTCCCCTGAACGTTGGGCGGCGTGCAGACACGGTGGTGGTCACCACTCTGAGGGGCGCTGCCGGCGTTGGTAGGTGGAGGCCGCGCGTGCTGCTGAGCGCCGTACAACGTGGAGGAAACCAGTCACGAGACTCCTAGGGCCACGGGTCAGCAGTACCGAGGTCGAGAAGCACTGCTTTATGTGTGGGCAATCTATTCTTTTTTTTTTTTTTTTTTTTTAATCTTTCTTTATTTTTGGGAGACAGAGTTTGAGCAGGGGAGGAGCAGAGAGAGGGGGAGACACAGAATCCGAAGCAGCTCCAGGCTCGGAGCTGGCAGCACAGAGCCCGACGTGGGGCTCGAACTCACAAACCGTGAGATCGTGACCAGAGCCGAAGCTGGACGCTCACCTGACTGAGCCCCCGGCGACCCGCCGATCCTCCCCCGACAACCCACTTCTCCCGGTACGTTTGGTCTTCAGTGATGCTGTTTCTGCCCATATGCATGGGTTTCTCTTGGTTGTGTGACCAGAAGTGGGTTGTCGGGTCTGGAAGAGGGAGTAGCCGGGCCCGGCTGAGGCCGGTGCCTGTGTCACGAAGTCCCCGACGTAAGGAAAGCAAGCATTCGGGGCGGTGTTCGTCCCTCTTCCCTCTGCCCCGGAAGGAAATGGAGCAGGCTGCTGGGGGCCCCGTGCCCGCGTGGCCGGGAGCCCCCTCTTCCTGTCAAGCTCAGCCTCAGGCGTCCAGGCAGAATTCGAGCACGGAGCCCGTGGAGATCCTGTCCTCCGGCCATCTCGGGATGGGCCTGGACACTGCAGTGTCACCCGGTCAGGTGGGCAGCCCCCCTCCGGGTTCCTGTGCTTCTGGAATGTCCTCTCCGCTGCCTTCCGGGGGGAAGAGGGAGGCTGCTCATGGCTTTTCATGAAAACCCCTCACCTGCTTCCGGGTCGCAGGCTCTGCTGTCGCCATCTTGTGCGGGTCAGAGAAACGCGGTGTCCTCCCGCAGCCCCTCTCAGCCAGGGACAACCCTGGCCCTCGCTCCCGGGACAGAAGGGCCGTGTGCCCCGAGCAGGCGTGCGGCCCCGCTGGCCCGCAGCACTGGGGGGGGGGGGGGGGGGGGGTGGGCAGTGGGCTCCCATCCAGTGCTGCCACCTGAGTCAGGTTCTGAGAGGCTCTGAGGGGCAGAGGAGCGACCAGCGTCTACGGAGGCTCAGAGCTCCAGGGTGGTGGACGCTGTGACTGGTAGGGAAGTCACCCATCCGTGTCCGAGCCCGGGCCAAGCGCTGCCTTCTTCCCGCCAGAGCCGGACCCTCCTGAGGGGCCCCCGATACCCACACCTGCAGCCACAGTCCTCAGGAACAGTCGGCGGGGGCCCCAGGTGCAGTTCTGGACTCGTGGGGGTTCTGCAAACACCCGCACGGACGACTCCTGCCCAGACACAGGTGGACGCTGGGAGCAAACCACAGCCAGCCTCTGTTCTTAGAACTTACTTACCAACGTTCTCTGGGGACTGAGGGTCTCCCTGTGCTCACCCCTGCGCTCGCAGCCCGGACAGGAGCACGGGGGTCGGGTGCCTCTGCGGCAGGATGGGGACGGGGCGGCGCCCAGGAGACACCGGGCCAGCATCGCGCGGACCCGCCGGAGCCCGCAGGGCCGCCGCGACCCGCGCCGCACGGCTCCGAGGCCGGGGGCCGAGCCGTCCAAACCCCCTGCGCGTGGCCCGTGCACGCTCCCTCGCCCCCCACGCACGCGCACGGCCGGCACGTCGGGGCCCGAAGCTGCCGACCCCGAGACTCTGCGCGGGAGCGCCGGGCTGCGGGGACGCGCGGCCGCGGCCCCGGCTCTGAGACCAGAAAACTGATTCGTGTCCGGGAGGCGGTACGGCTCTGCCCTCCCCGCTCCCCGGGCCAGCACACGAGGGGGGGGGGGGGGGCCCGGGGGCCCCGGGGGGGGAGAGGGCGACCCCCCCCCCCCTCTCCGTCCCACGCGTGGACTCGGCGAGGGCCTGGCCCCACCCCCCGCCCGGGCCCGCAGGCCTGCGGAGCTGGGCGCCTGCTCCCGCCGGGGGGTTCCTCCGTGGCTCGGGTACGGGAGGCGGAGGGGAGGCCACGTGATGTGCCCCAGGGCGTGTGCAGGAGGTCCACCTCGCACCTCCACACCCACGTGTCCACAGCACCCTGCGTGCTGGGGGCCGGGCGTCCGGTGCAGTGAGGACGGCCTCAGGAAGGAGCCACTTTGGGAGTCCTTGTGCAGAAGGCGGCCCTAGGCCAGCCGGGTCTCATCCCCGAGCATCTCCTCCCAGAGGGGCGTGGGGCGGGGCGCACACCTCCCACTCCTGTCCTCGGAGCTGGTTGTGGCAGCACGGGGGTCCCAGTGGTCGGGACCCTTGCACAGCTGCAGCGTCGCTGGGGACCCTGCCAGGTCCCCCCGGGGGGGGGGGGGGGGGGGGGGCGGGGGGCGGCTCCTGCTCTGGGCACAGAGCCGGACGATGGTCTTTGCAAGGCCACACAGCACGGGACCTGCTGCCCCAGGAGCGAGTGACTCTTGTTTCCTTCCTGGGGGGGGGGGGGGCGCGGCGGGCCCTCTTTGTCCCCAAGCCCAGGTCTGGCTGCCCGGGGGACAGGACATGAATGGCTCAGGGATCCCTGTCCCCGCTGTGAGCTGTGCAGCTTGGTGGGGGTGGGGCTTAGGACCCAGTAAAGACCGGAAAAGGGAAAAATTGGTTTCAAAAAAAAAAAAAAAAAAAATGGTAGTAACTGGGGAACAACGTAGTTGAAGACAATGTGGTGTTCCAGTGGGGCAGCCCCCGTCGGTCCCGCATGTCGGCCCCTCCTGGAGAGGGCCTGTCGTGTACAAAGAGCATTTAATTAATTTATTTATTTCTTTACACATAACTGAAGTGATGTTACAGTACATAAGTTATTTACAACTGTGCAGTAATGTGTTGCAAAATAAATTATCTAGAAGGCAGCAAAAGTACATTGTGAATGTGTATAAAACTGTACAGCGTTTACGGGTACACTTTTTATATGATTATTGGCTCTGTAGTGTTTCAAGTTATGTTCTCAGAAAGAGAAACAAAATGCCCAAGATTAAAGGAAAAAATATACAAACCACGTGGATTTGACTCCATTAAAAACACAACCCGAGAGTCCCGGCTCTGTGTCCCTCCGCAGCGGGCGGGCGGGCGGCCCTGCGCGCGGCCACAGTATCCCAGCCCGCCCGAAGCCCGTCCCCGCCCTCCGACCCGGAGGTCACTGTCCGTGAGGGGTGGCCGCCTTAATTTTCTTTCTTTCTTTTAGTCGATCAGAATGGAACAGGAAATTGTAAAAAATACGTCCGTTCTGCAGCTCCTGAAATGCCCGTGCAGCCGCCCGGAAAGCAGACCCCGAGGCCGCCGTCTCCTCGTGCTCCCGCGGCAGCTCCCGGGGGGAGGGGCCGAGTGCGGGGTCTCTCCCTGGACGTCCCCGCCCGAGGGACAAGGTCTCCCTGCACTGCCTGGACTCGGCAGCGGCGCCGGGCAGACGCGTGCGGCCCTCGCCTGTGTCCCGTGTGGCCGTCCCGCGGGGCGTCAGGCCGGCAGAAGCACGAAGTCGTCGTTGACGTCGACCATGGGCACGTAGAAGGAGGGCACCTCGTGCACACACAGCGCCTTGTGCCCGGCGGGGTCCAGCTCCTGGGCCTTCAGCTGCCACTCCATCCGCTGCACGGCGTTCAGGGCCGCGGCCTCGTGCTGCTGCCGCATCAGGAGACACGTCTGCGGGAAACGCGACAGGTGAGGGGCGCCGAGGCGAGACCTCGGTCCCGCGCCTTCGCCCCACGCCCTGCCCCGGGAGTCGTGAGGCCCAGCGCCCCGCCCCCCCGCCCCCCACCCCCGGGCGTTGCAGCGGAATCCCGACAGTGTCACTCTGCGCTCGTTCACGGCTGGTGACGCGCCACCTAGGCCGGGAGCGTTTGGGATTTGTGGGCACTGAACCCCGGCAGCAGGTCCTCGCGGGCAGTGCCGTAGCGGCTCCGTATCCGGGGCGCTGGGGGGGCAAAGGTGAGAGCGGACACGGGGACTCGGACGGGATCGCCGAGGCGGGTTGGGACGGACGCAGCACACACGGACAGAGAAGCGGACGTGAGCAGTCTGACGTCACAGCGCGTCTCGCTCGCTCAGATGTGCGCAAGCGCATGTACGGCGGGGACTCGCCGTCTCTACTTCGCCTTAAAGTAGCTGGGAGTGTGTGGAGGGGAGCGGGGAGGGGGGACAGGGGCTCTAAGGGCTCCGTCTTTGGTCTTCGGGAAAGACACCACCCCACGCTGCGCCGGGGCCGCGTCTCCGAGCCCGTGCGGACTCGACATCGTTCTAGCCACCTCGCCTCTCACTGGTTTCATGAGTTCTCTGGACCTCCGGGGCGTGGGGCTCGTGTGGCGTTTCTATCGCCCAACACCGATCTTAATGTCGTCACCACTCCCGTCTGCTCTAGGAAAGCCTCCCCCGTGCAGCCTGCGGGCCCGGCTGGCGGGACTTGGTGCGGCAGCATCCTGGAGCTTCCCCGGGACCTGCCCGAGACCGTGGACGCCAAGCGGGCTCCTCTCTGCTCTGGGCTCTCGCTACCCCACGCCAGCACCTTCCCAGGTGCGTGCGCTGCTGTGGCACCGCGGTCACGGGTCAGTGAGGGAGGGGACGCAGGTAAGGCCGGCCTCCGGGAAACACGGTCCTCCTTTCCAAGAGCAGGCTCCCCGGGGCGGGGAGGATGGAGAGCTCCGGACCCCTTCCCCCAGCCCCCTAGAGCCCTAGGGAGGCCGGCGGGTGTGCCCCCCCCCTCCCCAGGCCCTGCCTCCTGGAGCTGCCCCGGGGTGGTGCCCACTGTGCCGCCGAGTCTCTTGGCTCTCGTGGGCGACCCTGTGGACGGCCCTGTGGGCGGCCCTAGCGCCTGCACGTGGGGATTTGCTTCTTACTTGCTAATCTTTCTCTAGCTCCCACCCATGCTCTCTGGCTGCTGCACTGGTCAGCACGTCCAGAGCAGTGGTGATGGGTGTGTGCTGTGACCTTTGAGGAGGGCTCAAGGTGGGGTCCCACAGAGGTCTGACCGCCAGCTGGTGACAGGAGCTGCTCCCCGCACACCTGGACAGGAGGGAAGACACTCTAAGGAGGCAACATGGGGGGCGGGGAGACCTCAGCTCCCTGAAGGCATCAGCCGGGCTCACGGGGTCTGACACTGTCACTTGCAAACGGGGGATCCGGCAGCAGCTGCCCCCTCCCCCGCCCCCGCTGCCGCCCGGGCGGGGGGAGGGCACAGGGTCCTCACCTTCATGCGGTCGTACTTGTCGTCCACGTCCTGGAGCCACGAGATGAACTGGCGCGCATTGAACCGGTCGCGCACGGACTTGTTCTCGTCGCCCTGAGGGGAGAGGCGCGGACGCTGGATGGGGAAGAGTCAAGAGGAGCCCACGGTCCGTGTCACCCCCCTGCCGCCCCTCCGTGAGGAGCTTGGCTGGCGTGTCCCCAGGAGGCCGCTGAGTGTGTGTGTGTGTGTGTGGGGGGGTGCGGGGATGTGTGCTGGGCACAAACAAATGGGTGCCCTCAGTCCCCGGCCCCTACCGCGTTCCCTGGGAGTCACGGGGACGCGCACGGTGAGGCTGGCAGGGCTATGCTTTGGTCTCTTGGGTCTGTAATTCTCTTTGAAGAGACCTGAGGTGCCTTGGCCGGGGGGCCAACCTCACGTCCCTGTCCTCAAGCATGGTAGCCCCGCGCCCACAGACGGGCTCACGAACAGGTAAAGCCTCAGGACGGAGGGTGGTGGTCTCCCCGGCCCCCGCGGCCTGGGTGTCCCGGGAGGCCGTCACACGTCACAGTGTCTGTGGTGCGGCCTCGGGAAGCAAGCGCAGGCCCCACCGCAGACGCTCGGCAGGGCAGAGGCCTTCACTGTCCTCAGGCTCAGAAGCAGCCCAGAAAGTCTTCCAGCCCCTTGGTTCTTTCAGAGGCACAGAGCCCCCGCGGTGATCACTGAGGCCCCAGCCCTTTGGGTTGTAGACTCTCTTTGTGCTCTAGACTCTCTTTGTGCTCTAGACCAATCTTGTTTTTATATGTACTATGTTCAGTTGGGAACGTTAAAAAATTTTTTTTTAGTTTTATGTAGGCTCCACGCCCAATGCAGGGGCTCAAACTCTTGACCCCAGGCACCCCTAGTGGGGAAAGTTTTTTAAGATCAATTCTTTTTTTTTTTTTTTTTTTTTAAAGGTTTTTTTATTTTTTAAATTTATGATCAATTCTTAAAGACTGCATGTAAGTGAACGCAAAGCCCTTGATGTGCAAATAAAGAGTCTTAAAAACCACGGAACCACTGCTGTCTGCACACGGCCAGCCTGAGAACGCTGCCCAGAGCCCCAGGGGTCCGTGCAGCGCTACGTGAGCCTGGGGTGCAGCAGGCGCGCACGCTGGCCAGGGGACAGGAGAGGCCCGAGGAGACAGCAGTGTTTTTGGACAGGCCCAAAATGACACGTTCAGGGTTGTTTTTAAAAAGTCTCGGAGGCGGCTGGGGAAGAGAACAAATCGGGGAGTAAACCCGTGTCGGTGTGACCCCAGGCCTGGGTGCATGGGGGGGTGGGACAGCGGGGGCGAAGGAGGGACCCCTTCCTGGGTCAACGCTGGGAGCGGCCAGCAGGTGAGGCCAGGCAGGAGGAAGTCTGTTCCAGCAGGACCCCAGGGCCCGCAGGATCCTCCCCTCGCCGTGGGCCCTGCTCTGCCCCCATCTGCCGCAGGACAGCTTCCCGGTGGGGCCTCCACAGAGCAAGTCGCCTGGATACTACTCGTCTCTTATTTAAATTTTCCTCTAAAACAAGTAGAACTCTCAGTGAGCGGAGAGACTGCGTCCACGAGGACCCTGGAGCGGGGCATCTCTCGACACGGCCAGGGTGCTTGCTGCTTGCTGCGTGTCCCGCCGTGTGGTCGCCGCCACCCTCCCCGGCCCTGGCGCGGACTGGGGAACTGAAGCAGGCTGGGCTACCTGCGGGATGCGGCCCTTTCCCGCTCGCTGCCCACAGTGCAGCCGAATCCCAGGAGGCCCAGCTCCTCTTGGGACGCTGCAGACGGCAGAGCGAGGGCCGGGCCCGGACGGTCACCCACCTGACTCTCCAGAGGCATGTTGTAGACCTCGGAGTCCAGCAGCATGGTGCAGGCGCTGAACGGCACCGCCTGGTTCGCGATGGTTCTCGCTGCCCGGCAGTGAACCCGCAGGATCTCCTGCTCGCAGGAGACTATGAGCTTTTCCTGGAGGAGAGCAGCCAGATGAGCAGGGCTCACCCGCACAGACGCCCCGTGCCCGCCGCCCCCTCGTGCCCGCCGCCCCCTCTTACCCGCTCGATGCTGTGCTGCAGCCGCAGCTTCCCCCTCACGGCCTCCTGCTGCTTGAACAGCTCCTTCAGGGGCTCCGCCAGGGAGGGAGGGGGCGCGATCTGCAATCACGGGGGTGGGGGTGGGGTGGTTGGTGAGGCTGTGAACTTGCACCGGGAACACCAACCCACTTGAAGGACTCAGCCCTGAGACGCGGCCTCTGGCCTGGCGAGAAGTCCAGGAATGCCTGACCTCTGCCCGCCCGCCCCTAATGGCCTGGGTGCTTTAGGGCGTGGGGACCACGGGAAGGGAAACAGCTTTTTTTTCTAGAAGGAAAGGCGGGGAGTCCCAGTGGAAAATAAGAAGTTACACAAACCACAGCGACCCCTGCTGTTTTCTCTATTTTCCGAACTTTCCACGAAGGTCATGGTGCTCCGTTTTGAAAACCAAAATTTAAACAAAAGGGCAACCAAACACGTCACTGAACAGAAATCTCAGGCCAGATTTTTCTGAACTAGTGACCCAGAAGAGACCCAGCACCTGGATGCTTCCAGGCCAGACGTCCTGCTGGGCTCAAAGCTGTCTGTCCCCCACCCCCTTGCCCCATCAAAGTGCCGGAAGACTGGGCTGTCCAGGGAGGGTGGTGGCCCGGGCAGCCGTGCCCCCGAGGCCTCGCCCTTTGAACCTGACGCTCAGAGCCACCTATCGCTGTTCAGAAGACACCCGGTGAAGAAAGAGCCAGCTCAGATGCCACCTTCCAGAACACACGATCCAGTGTGACTCTCGGGGGGGAGGGGGCTGCTCTGAGGTGGGCCCTGTGGGCTGCAGGCCTGTTCTGGGCCCGATGGTAACGCAACGGAAGTCCTGGCTCCCCTCCAAGCGGGTGGGAGGGTCCGAGATGAAGGAAGTCACGTGCGCCTGGGCTGAACAGGTGCTGAGGAGCCCAGGGCGGTGGCTGTGCCGCAGGAGGGCTGTTCCTGGGCAGGGGTGGTGGCAGGAGCCCGCCCCGAGGAAGGGGGTACAATGGGAGAATTGGGGATGCAGACAGCTAGCTGGAAGGTGGTGTGTGTAGATGGCGGGGTCTGCACAGACACGGGGTCCCTGGGCTCCCAATGCCCACAGTGGGGGGGGGGGGGGGGGGGGGGGGAAGTCGCCAGGGTGCTTGCTGCTCAGGGCTGCACGGTGACGACAGTGAGGCCTGGCCTCCGGTTGGCAACCTGGGGCCACTGGGAACACAGGAGTGTTACCGGGGCTGTTAAAAGGGCCGAGCGGAGACCCTCACTGGCGGGGGCAGGCACCGAGCGGCCCCAGGGCAGCCCCAGCTGGAGGTCTGCAGGGCGTAGCTACAGCAGACAGACCAGCTGGGTGACCGTCGACCCAGCGGACCGAGCGCTGGGCACACGTGCGGTTGGCCAGTCAGGCCCCGGATGAGGAGCGCACGCGGGACGCGGGACGCGGGACGGCGGACAGAGCCCCGCCAGCGGGTCTCCCGCCCGCCTCCGGTACTCACCACGGGGATGTGCAGCTTGCTGAGCGGCTTGCCGTCCAGGAGGTAGGAGCCCGTGTAGGTGACGTACTCGGCGTAGCACTGGGGCGCCTGCGGCGTGATGTAGCAGAGAATCTTGCGCTTCTCCTCGATCTTCTTCCTGATCTGCAAGTACTCGAAGTAGGGGTTGGACCTGTCGCTGTGGTATGGCTCGATGTCATCCAGCTTGATGGCGTCCACGATGGCGGCCAGCGTCTGCTGGATCACCTCCCGCGTCTGCTGCGTGGACGTGTTCATCTGCTGCTGCAGCTGCTGGCCGGAGCGCTGGAAGCGGCGCTTGCGCGGGTGCTGGGCCTGGGGGTCGTCCTCCTCGCAGCAGCGGCCCTTGGCGCGGGGGGGCGGGGCGGGCGCGGGCTCCTTGTCGGCGGGCGGCGAGCTCTGCTTGCTCTGGTTGGCCAGCATCTGAGCCCGGTTCCTCGTCATGCGCTGGGGGATCTCCTCCACCTTGGGCGCCTTCGGGGCTTCGACCGCGGGTTTGGGTTCTGGTTCTGAAGCTTCGGGCTGGATGCCGCCCACGGGTCCCTCGGGGCCGGCCCCGTCGAGCGGGCCGGCCCCGTCCTCCACGTGTGCCTGTGCCGAGCCATCCGCGGCGGCGGCGGCGGCGGCAACGACAGCGGCGTCGGGGGTGCCGTGGGACGCGGCCGGGGGGTCCCGGCCCTCGGCCTCCTCGTCTCCGCTCCCCGCTGGATGCCGCTCCGGGGCTGGCGGTGCGGGCCCCAGGCTGGAGTCCGAGTCCTCGGGGGGGACCCTCCCCTCTGACGTGACCCCTGCCTCTACCGTGGTCTCCAACATCACATCCGGCTTGGGCTCCTCGGGGGGCTCCGGCTCGGGCTCGGCGGGGAGCCGGGGAGCCGCCTGGTCGGGAGGCAGTGCGGGCTGTTCCTCGGCAGCCGCCGCAGGGACATCCCCGCCATTCGGGACTACGGGGGGCCCCGCGGGGGTGTTTTCCGGAGGGCCAAGGGGAGTCTCTTCTACTGGTTCCGTTTCGACATCAGAAACGTCTTTAGCTTGAAGAGGAAGCTCTGGCAGAGAGAAGGGCCCCAGGTCTAAGTCGTCCTCGGAGTTGGGGAAGCCATCAGGCCAGGGCACCGCTTCCACCTGGCCGAGGGCCGACAGGTCGTGCCCGTTTTCCAGGAAGTTATTCTCCATGGGCGCCAGAGCCTCCACCTGAGTCACGGTGGCCAAACACGCAGGCTCCGGGGCCGCGTCGGGGGGCGCGTCAGGGAGCGGTTTGCAGTTGGTGAAAAAGGGCTCCAGCCTGGAAGGAGGGGCAAAGGGGGCTGGTTCTTCTGGGGCGGGCACAGCGGCCGGGACTGTGTCCACCACGTCGCCTTTGGCGCCCTCGAGTCCAGGCTCGGTGGCCGACAGAGGGTATGAGTCAGGGGAGCCTGGGTAAGGGGGCTCTGGGGCGCCGAAGGGCCCCGGGGCAGCAGGGTGGAGGGCCTCCGTGGGGCAGAAATGCTGCGGGGACTCTGGGAGGCGCTGTGGGGACTTAAGCAGGAGGTCCGGCCCCACAGGCCAGCTGACGGGGTTCTCGGGGGCGCCCCCCATCAGGCTGCAGGACAGGGCCTGCTCCGAGGCAGCTGGGTGCGCCCACTCGACGGGGTCCTCTGTGATGACCGTGCTGAAGGGGCCCTCGTCCAGCGGCTCCAGGTAGCTGGGCTCCGGGGGGATGATGGCGGCAGTGGCCTGCTGGTCCTCCGTGGCATCCAGGGGGATGCCCAAGTCAGGCGGAAGGGCCCCCTCCATGGACGGGGCCAACAGCTCCTCTCTGTGCGAAGGGGGGGACTTCGCTTGTAAACCAGAGAAAGCACCCTCTGGGGAGGGGGTGACATTGACCACAGCCGCAGGCGGGCAGTGCAGAGCGTCCGCTTTGGGGGAGGGGATGCCATAGTCCGGGGAGTAGTACCCCGGGGACAAGCAGGCGAACTTCTCGGCAGGACCTGGGGGCACAGGGGCCTTGTCCTCCAGGCGCTGCCCTGGCGAGCCATAAGTGGACGCGGTGGGGACGCTCTGCTGTCTGAACAGCTTGTCCCCAGCGCTGAATTCTTCCTCGGGGGTCCTCCGGATATCGACAGACACCGAACGGTACAGGCTCGTGCACAGCGGCCTCGTGGGCGTCTGGCTCGCGGTTTCCGAAATCCCACTCGCTGCCACAGAGAACCTGTCGAAAAAAGAGGGGGAGCAGGCGCTGGCGGACGTGCTGGAGACGGGCTGGGGGTCAGCGCAGTCGAAAATGAGGTCGGAGTAGTCGTCCGCGCTGCAGGACGGGGTCCTGGGCGTGTGCATGGCCTCCTCGTAGCTGGGGCACGACACCACGGACGCGGGCGTGGGGACCCCGGTGGGCCGGCCCTGGTCCGGCCTCGGGGAGGCGGGCAGCGCCTCTTTCGCGTGCGGCCCGGCCGGCCAGTCCCTGGCGTCCCCGGCCGGCCCCAGGGGGGGCTTGCCGTCGGCGGCCGGCGGGGCCGGAGCGGGCTCCTTGGGCCTCTTGTCCTTCGGGGCGGGGTCCGGCACCAGCGGCCTCCGTGCGGGCACGTCCAGGCCCTTCTTGCGCGCGTCCTCAGCGGGCTTCGCCCTGTCCTTGAGCTTCGGGTCTCCGGACCGGTGCCTCATCTTCTCCATCTGCTTCATCCTCTCCTTGTGCCGCTTGTGCCGCTCCTCGACCTCCAGGTCCTTCTGGGACAGCATGCGCTCGAAGCTGGTCATCATCAGGTCGCCGTCGCCCAGAAGCTTCTCTCTGGGCCGGGCATCTCTCTTGCCCTGGTCTCTGGCTGCCGGCGGCTTATCGTTGCCGTTGCCGACCTTCACCGAGTCACCCTTTTCCTTCTCCGGGTTTTCCTTGAACTTCTCCTTCGCTTTGGTCTCGCTGAGCTTCAGGCTCTCGTCCCGGGACTTGTCTCTGAGTGCGTTTGGAGGGTTGTCCTTGTCTCTGGCCGCGGGCTTCTGCTCGTCCTTGTGGTGCCGCGGGGGCCCGTCGCTGTGCCTGTCCCTGTGCTTCTCCCGCTCGTCCCGCCACCTCTCGCGGTGCCTCTCCCGCCGCCTCTTGTCCTTGAGGGCACCGGCGGCACCACAGCCATAAGGCTTCAGCTCCTTGTCCGCTTTCTTGGAAGGCTCTCTCTCGGAATCATTTTTATCTTTCTTTTCAGCGGCGAACAACTCAATGGTTTTATCTAGCTCGTCCTCTACGTCCGCTTTGGCGCCGTAAGGGATCCCGTAAGCGTCGGCGTCCGAGAAGTCCTTGTCGTACTGGCCGGGGTCCCTCCTGCTGCCCGTGTCCTTGTAATCGTCGCTCTTGTCTCTCTTGTCACACTTGTCTTTCCGGACTCTCTCCCGATCGTGGCTTTTCTTGGACGAGGACGAAGAGTGTCTGTGCCTTTCTCTCTCCTTGACCTTCTCCTCCGGGGGCTCCGTGAAGGACACCTCTAGGAGGGCGCTCAGGCCGGGCTCCTGCCCGCGGTCGGTGAAGCTGTCCGAGGACACCTCGCTGGCCTTGTCGTTGGAGTCCTCCCGGTACGCGTGCAGGGCCTCCTCCTCCAGCCTCTCCAGCAGGCTCTTCTCCGCCTCGGCGCTCCTCGACACCTTCCTGTCCCGGCAGTGCTCCCGGTCCGGCCTCTCGCGGTGCCTGCTCCTGGCCTTGTCCTCTGCGGACGGCTTCCGCTCCAGCTTCTCGGGAGGCTTCTGCTTGTTCTTCTTTTCCTGGGTGGGGTCGGCCGGGGTGCGGTCCTTCCTGTCCTTGTACTTGTCCGCACCCTCTTTGTCCTTCTTGTCCTTGTGCTTCTCCAGGACCTTTTCTTTCTTGTCTTTCGCCCCTTCCGCGGCTCCCTTCTCCTTTTTCTTTTCTCGGAGCTCGCGGTCTTTCTGCTTCTCTGAGTGCTGCCGGTCGGCAGAGTGCTTCCGGTGCCGGTCGGTGTCCTGGGGGCCGTCCGCCCGCGGCGCGTCCCCGGCGTCCCCGAGTCGGAGCCCGCTGGCCGCGAACGCGTCCTTCTCGTCCTCGCTTTCGTCTGTGAATATGTCGGCGATGTACCAGCTCTTCTCTCTGCCCTTCTTGTCATCTTTTTTCTCAGGGAGGTCCTCGGAGAGAAGTCCAGGGAAGTTCTTCTCCCTCTTTTCTCTCAGCTGGTCAAGAGACGCCTTTCTCTCCTTGTCCCTATGCTTCTCCTTGGGATCCTTCTTCTCTTTAGAGCATTTATCGAACTCCTTGTCCTTCTGACCTTTCTCGAGGACAGACTTTTCGCTTTTCTCTCTGTCACCGGACTTATCTTTGTATTTCTCTAATTTCCCCCTTTCCTTCTTCTCCTTGTCTCTGGCTGCATGGAGCCTCTCCCAGGGCTCGGGGCCCTTCCCAAAGTCACAGTCGGGCCTGTCCTTGAAGCCGGCCTCGCCAGCCAGCTCCTTCGGCTCCTCCCGGTGGGCCTCCTCGGGCTTGGGCCTGCCATCCTTCCGCTCCTTGGCGGCCTCGAGGGCGTCCTTCCTGTCCCGCCCGCCCTCGGCGGACTCCCTCCGCTTTTTGTCCCGGTCGGGAAGGCAGCCGGGGATGCCCTTGTGCTTGTCTGCCGGCTCCTTCCTCCTCTCGGAGCTCCTGTCCAGACAGTCTCTGTCCTTCTTCCGGAAGAAGGCGTCCCTGTCGCCGCGCCTGTCCCCGTAGTCCCGCTTCTCACGGCCCTTGCTCTCGCGCTTCTTTTCCTTGCTGTCCTCCTTCACGGTCTCCAGGATCAGTCTGGCCACGGGGTCGCTTTTAACATCCCTGTAGTCCGTCACTGGAGAATCCCAACTGTCGTCCCCTTTGAAATCAAAGGACGAGTCGGACAAGTCCGAGAACCACCGATCCTGCTGGTCGTCAGAAAGGCTGAATTTGGTGTCTTCGTTCTCCAGAAACTGACCCTTGTTACAATACTCCTCGAAAGCGGAAGAGTCTTCCCTGTAGACTTTCTCTTTTTTCAGTTTGTCTTTTTCTTCTTTGAAAGCCTTCTCCTTCTCCTTCGGAATCCTGTCCTCCTTACAATCATTCTTCCTCTCTAGCTTGGCGGGCCTGTCTTTGGACTTTTTCTTTCTTTCCTCTTTGTAGAGCCTCAGTCGTTCCTCTTTGGGAGACTTTTCCTTCGCCAGTTTCTCTTTTTCTGCTTTACTCCCACGGTCCTTCTCTTCTCGGAAAGCCCTGCTCACATCTTTGATTCTCTTCAGGGCCTTCTCGTCTTTGGAGACCTTGACCACCTCCTCTTTGAAGAGCCATTCCCTGTCTTCCGACCTCACCTTGCCGAGCCGCTCTTCCTTCCGGAAGTGGTCCCGCTCGTGCTTCAAGGCCTTCAGCTTGCCCTCACTGGGAACGTCGCCGTCCAGAAGTATGGCCTTCTCCGGCCGCTGCTTGGAGTCCTCATACTCGTAAGTGAAACTTTTCAACTTGAGTTCCTGACCGACGGAGCACAGCCCTTTCTCCTTGTTTTTGTGTTTGTGTTTTGTTTTGTGTTTCTTGACGACCTTGCCTTCCTTGTCCAGCTTGGGAATGGCGCCGTCCACGCTGGCGTGGAAAGAGTTCTTCTTCTCCGACAGCGTGCTCTGCAGGCCGCCCCGCTTCCTGTGCTCCTGCTTCTTCCTCACGGGCTTCAGCGACTCCACGCTGGAGCCCTCGGAGGAGCAGTCAGACTCGCTCGTCAGTCTCGTCCTTGTGGAGTCTGATAAAGAGCTGACCTCTGACCAGGCGGGAGAAGAGATGCTTTTCCAATTGTCTGTCCGCCAGTGCCTGGCGTGCTGGTCCGCGTGGCCGGGGTTATGCTTCTGGGCGGCAGAGCTCCCGTGAGACGAGGTGGAGGAGGCGGACAGAGAGCTGAACAGGGACGGGTCCTTCAGCACCAGTGGGGACTCCTTGAGGCAGCCAGAGCTCCCCACCGAGTCCCCGTCGTCCTCCCCGCTGTCCGAGGACTCGCTCTCCGACTCGGAGGAGCAGAACTTGTCATTCCTTTTCCCAAACCGCACTTCCTTGCCTTTCGTCTCCTTCTTTCGCTTCTTTTTCACTTTATTTTTCTCTTTCTGCTGCTTGGAATTGGAAGGTTCCCGCGTTTTGTTACCGGGCAGTATCGTGTGTGCCGAGAGCCTCAGCTTCTCTCCTGTCCCCACAGTGACACCAACGTCCTCCTCGTCTGACGTGTCTGACAGGATGCGATGAGCCGCCTTCTTTGGTGCAATCGTGTTATTTTTAGTGTAACTTTTCACTTCCATTTTGGGTATAGAAATAAAACTATTTGATTTCGTTTCTTTTCTGTAATCCTTCTTCAGTAAGTGTTTGTCGTCCACTGGAGGGACTCTGTCCTGCTCGTCGTCCTCGTCAAACTCGTACTCATCCTTGACGGGGGTCACAGTTTTCTGGGGCTCTGGATTCTTAGCCTTGTGCTTCAGGCCTTTTTCAAATTCAGAGTCTGTGTTATTGCCGTCAACTGAACTAGAAGGTGCGAACGATGGGGCGTCTTCCTCCTCTGAGCTCTCTGCTGGGAACAGGGAGGAAGAGGTCAGAGGCAGAGTCACAGCGACCCTACTGGACATGCACGGGGATGGCGCTCTGCAGACGGGGGGGGGGAGGGGGAGGAGAGACAGCTCTTCGCCTGATTTAGATATAGCGGAGGCCAGCCACAGGCAGGAGGAAATGAGCGAGAGATTTGTGTGAGGACAGGGCCGGAGGACGAGGAAACCCTGGGGGTGGGGTCCCGGTCGTCCAGAAGCTCCCCCACCCCAGCAGGCACACGCGGTGCGGCTCCCGGCCACTGACCGGTCGAGCTCTCCTCGCTGGACGTGTAGGTCCCCTTGCCCAACAGGAGATTCACCATGGTCGGGGAGTTGGCCACCTTCAGCGGCGTCTCGCCTTTTCTGTTGCTTTGCTGAGGGTTCCCGCCATACCGCAACAACAGCTTCACCACCTACGAAACAGCAACCGGCGGGTCAGGGGCTTTCTGAGAAGCACGCGACGCGCCCCCGTGCCGGTACAACTGCAGCCGCTTCCTAGAGTCCTGTGCTCGACCAGACAACGGCCCCCCACCGCCACAGCACGGCCCCCCACCCCAGCCGAGCACGCCGCCACACGGGGGAGGTCTGCGCTCCCATGCAGAGTCCTCCCCATCGGTGGTGGGCCGACCACGGCAGGGCCCACGGGGTGTGGAAAGAAGGGCTCTGGAGGTCTGGTGGGGAGCGGGGACTGACAGAACAGAGGAAACAAAGAGCGAGCTTCTTCCAAGTAGGTTTATTTTGTGTTCTCGTTTATTTTAGGAAAGAAGATTGCCTCTTCCGTGCCTTGACACAGTAAGGGGGGGGGGGGTCCTGTGAATGACAGACACAGTCCAGGTGACCCCGCGGCAGCTCTGCTCAACTGTCTACAGCCGGCAAGTGTGCTTCGCACACCCGGGGCGGCCGACTCACTGCCCTCAAGTGCAGGTTCAGTGCTGTCTCGGCCCCAGTTCGGACACTGCAGTGTTGAAACAATCTTTAACCAGGAACACCCCGTCGCTCATTCCCGCTCAGGACGCCGCGGCCTCCCCCGACCAGGACCCCGCTTCCCGGGCACGGGTTTCCCACGGCTGCTCTAGCGAATCACCAGCCCCTCCGTCTCGCCAAGTCTGCAACGGGTCTCGCTAACCCTACAGATGTGTGGTGTTGGCTCCTTCCTTTCCGTGTGCGTGGGGTCCCTTGAAGTGGTGGGACTGGCCCTGTGTCCCTGCCGTCTGCCTGCTGAGGGCTGTCCCAACTGCTGGAAGCCACCATGTCCCTCGGCCCCTTCTGCCAAGGCTGGCAACGCGGGCGAGCCGCCCTCACGGTCTCCTCCCTCCTGGGGAAGGGTTTCTGCTACACGGACCCCAGAGGGCACTGGGCCCGTGGGGATGATCGAGGGTCACCACTGCATGATCTTTTGCTTACTCCCATCCGTGAAGTCCCCTTACCACGTGAGGTCACATATTCACAGTCCCAGGATCTGGACGGGGATCTCGCCGGGGGCCGCTACCCTGCACCCCTCCCCGTATTTCCACAGTCTGTTCCGTAAGGTAGTTTTACAAGGACGATTACAGAAGTACAGAGATTCAGAGGACGACCCTGTCCCTCCCCACTCTGTCGGCTGCCAACGTAGCGCCAGACTCGTGTCATCAATCCCTCCCCCACCCTGGGTACTCTAGCAGGTCCCAGGCATTTCATAAACTTTTCTAGCATTTCTCTAAAAGGACCCTTAAAAAACCAAAATAACCACGATGCCTTTATCTAACCCAAGGAGCTAACCAAGAGCCCTGACGTCAAGTACACAATCTGTGTCCGGACTCGTCCGGTCACCGTGGGCATCTTCTCATTCACAGCCCTCCCCTGACTGTGTGACTCATCATCCTTCGACTGCTCGCCACTCGCTGGGTGCTGCTAGTTCCCTGGCACCTGCCCAAGGCGACGGGGCAGAGCAGCTACAGGAGAGCGTCAGAGGTGCGTTCCGGTCTACAGGCGCTGTCCTCGCCAGGCCCCACTGTCCTTCCTGGGCCTCTTCACGAAGGTCTGGTAATGACCACAGCAAGAGCCTCGCCACCTCTGCGTGTCTCCTGCATCAGACCCAGAGGCAGCCGTTTCCCCAAGGGGGCTAGTCCTCTCGGGGAGGCCGTGCGCTTGGATACTCGCTGCTCCCAGACTGGTTACGAGGGTCCTCCCGTGTACGGACTACACCTCTCTGTGCTTCATCAACAGTAAATGCCACAAGGACAAGGACAGTGCCGGCAGCAGCCCATGAATACCCCCCCTCCCCCGCTCCCCACCGCCGTATGATCATCCAGGTGCTAAAACCTAGACATGCCCGCATGACCAGAGCAGGGCCTCGTCACATGGAGCAAGAGGTCACCCAGGTGCTGACCCAGGATGAGCAGGTGGGCTGGTCAGAGAGGACGGCTCTGGTGGGGGGGGGGGAGGGGGGGGGCAAACGTGCAGGACGGTAGGGACGGCGGGACAGGGAGCGACAGGATGACGTCCAAGGCGGCCAGCAGGCCCGGCGGGGGACGTGGGTGCGGGGAGGCACCCACCTTGTAGTGCCCGTTGTTCGCGGCGTCGTGCAGGGGGGTGTCGTCGTCTAGGCCCTTGGTGTTCACCTCTGCCCCCGCGGCCAGCAGCTGCTTGGCGACGTCGTAGTAGCCCCGGTTACACGCCTCGTGCAGCGCTGTCCAGCCTGGAAACAGACACTTAGGACCTATGTTATTTAATCCTCAAGAACGCCACTCCTGTCCCGAGGCAGCGCCCTGCGCGGAAGGGCTACGGTCCCGGGAAGCCCTGAGTGTCCTTTGCCGGGGCGCCCCGTCTGCCCCGCAACGTGCAGCTCGCTAACCCTCCAGGTTCACCCTCTGCGGGCACAATCTGGGGTAGGGGACTCGTCGGGGGTGGCAGGCTCAACCCAGCGTATCTGGCAACACACGTGGAGGGTACAGGGAGGGCGGCCGAGGGGGCTGCGGGCAGGGTGGCAGGGTCTGTGACCACAGCTGCAGGTTTGGAAACGTGCCCCCTGGGCAGCACGTGGCCGAGGCCACGCGGGGAGGCCTCCTCCGGCGGCCGTCTCCACTAGAGCCTCGACAGGCCACCCGCAAATGTCAGTGTGCGAACGGGGCCACCCTGTGGACACAAATTCCAGGGCTTTGGCACATCTCGCCTTAGGAAAATTGTATTTCCAGAGAAGGTGCTACATTAGGTTTGGGTCAGAAACCCCATCAACTAGGGCAGTGGGTGCAGTCTAGAGAGGTTCGTCACGGAGACCGCTTTGCTGGTCTCACGTTCCACGCGCTCTCGGAACAAACGGCTGTGGAACGTGCCGATGCTGCGGCACAGAGCAAGAGTCCTGTTCACACCCGGCAATACTCCTCCATGACCACACGGCCCTCACAGCAGATAAAGCTTGGCTGTCTCGGGCCGGGGGAGGAACACCTACTTCCGGCTTAAATGAAAGGGCCCTCTCGGAGACATTTCTTCCCTGGGGGGTGCGGACCCCAGGCTGCCGGGCACTGAGGCAGGGCCGCCTCTCCCTGAACGTGCCAGGGGCGTGACTCCTCTTCCACGGAACTGGGGTCTACGCAACACAGCAGAGTGGCATCTAAAAATTCCCCCAATTCTCTTAAAGATAATAAAAAATAAGAAAACGGTCTTATTTTGAAATACTTTCCGAAACACCAGTACCTCTTCCTCAGCAGCAACAGCACATCACCCTGGTCCAAGTGCGAGGTCTGCCCGCTACCCCCAACTCCTGTGCGCAACCACCCCCCGCCCCCCGCCCTCCGCCCGCCCCCAGCTCCACCCCTGGACCCCAGGCGGGGCCTTTGGGGCACGCGGGGTGAGGGCGCCCGTGAGCGCTCACCTGCAAAGTCCTTGACGTTGACGTCCGCGCCCTCGCCGATGAGCTCCTTGATGCGCCGGGCGTCCCCGCGGATGGCCGCGCGGTGCAGGCGGGTCTCTCCGCGCTCGTTCCGCTTGTTCACTTTGTCTTTGGTTTTCGAGGCGGAGTTCGGCGTCCCCTTCTGACACACTGTCGACTGGGAGGGGTGCTTTGGTGTCGTGTCTACTGCAGGCCAAGGAGAGGACAGGCAGGGCGTCACCAGGCCTGTCCCGGTGACAGAAGCCGCCGGGCCCTGGGCCGCTTCCTCGAGGCACCGGGGGCTCACCTGGGCTGTTGGCGGACTCCTCGGCAGTCATCTGCATGAGGAGAGCCACCTGCTGGCGCTCGGAGAGGGGGTAGCCGGCTCGGATCCCAGACAGCCCCATGCCAAACAGCAGCCCGGCCTTCCGGGTGACGGGCTCCTTCTTAATCCTCTTGCGCTCAGGACCCTGCTTCTCTGTGAGGCGGTGGAGGAGACAGGGGGACATTTCATGCCACGCGGTCCTCAGGACCCGCGGCCTTGCCTGGCGTCGCAGAGCCCCCGCCTCCCACCTCACAGCTCACAGGGAAAGGGCGAGAACAGGGGCGGCAGCGCCGAGCCGCCCGGTCGTCACCTCCGGCGGTAACAGAGACAGCTCCAACACCTCGTCATCAGCCAATGAGGCCTGCCCCGCCTTGGCCCCCACCGGCCGGTCGCGACGGCCCGCCGCACACCAGGCGGTGGGACGGCCCCTCGCTGGGGCCCTGGCTCGCGCGGGACAGGTCTCCGTCCGTTCAGTGCACGTGTCCACACTCCGGTTCCTCCTTCCCCGTCCCGCCTCCACACAGTGCAGATATAAATGGCAAACACAGTTCAGAAACACATAAAAGGTCGAGGCCGACTTGTCAGTACTGTACCTTTCTTCTTGCTTCTAGGGACCTCCATTTCAGGCCATGGCCCTTCGAGGAGCGAACCAGCCTTGCAGTACCACGACATGGACTGAGCTGGAGGCATCTAAAGGCATCAACACAGAGCACTAACCAGACACGATGGAACAGCTCGGCCGTTCCGTCTCCACCTCCTCGGAGCGCACACCTCCTCCACTGGTCTGACCCCTCACAGAGCTCCCTGCCGACCCTGAGCACAGACACACCGCGTGGCTTCTCCGGGAAGAGGCGGGAGGAAGGGACAGAAAACACCCCCCGGACTCCGTGAACCCGGAGCCAAAGCTCACTGTCCTCCTTCGCCCTCGTGCCCCTCCTGCCGGGGACTTAGGGATCTACCAGGCGCCTGGAGCCCTCCCCACACTGCCCCCGTGCGTGCTGGGTGGGGCCCTGGTGTGGGGGCCGGGCTGGCTAGGGGGTGTTCTAGGTCACACGGTGCAAACTGCAGCCAGGGAAGGAGGGTCACCATGGGAGACTTGGGGTCCTGAAACGCTCCTCGGGGGAGGGGGGCCTCCTGCTCTCCGCTCCGCACGTCAGGGAGGACCCCCTCCGGGCCCTCGGCTGGCATGCTGGCTCTGGTTTGCCCTGGGGAGGCGGGTGCTGTCTGGGAGACACGGACCGGACAGGCTCCCGTGCGCCGCGCCTGCCTGACTCCAGGACAACAGCCCACAGATGCGTCGTTTTCATTTTCTCAAGAAGAGTTTTCTGTGAGCTGCTTCCTTAGGAAGTGCTGCGATCGGCCCTTTCAGAAACCACACTGTGACTCGCTGCAACACAGGCTCCCCAGGCACCCCGGCCACGATGAGTCTCTAACCAACCCATGAGGCCCGGGCTCGAGAAAGGAAGAAAGCTCCAGAACGCTCCTCATCTGTGACCAAGGACCCCAGCTTATCCACCCTGTCCCCTGTTCTGCCTACAAGCTGGCAGGTGCAGGGGTGAGGCTGGCAGCCTCCCCGGAGCCTCTACACAGGGTGAGGAACCACACATAGCAGCAGCCCTGCCCGGTGGCCCCACGAGGTCCCGAGAAGTTAAGCCACACTTTCGCAGTCACTCGGGGCCATCCCACCCAACCCGAGCTTTCTGGAACACACTCCCCGAATCAGGGGCATCGGGCTTAGAAGTTCTCCCATGGCCGAGTGCTCCACTAACCTCCCCCCCTTCTCTATGGTGACCGCTCTGCCCTGCGCTGCTCCTTCGCACGGCCTGAGTGCAAACCATGACAGAAACAAGGCCCACGCCCCCAGGACACACGAGCCGACCTCCTGCTCTATGGCACGGACACAGACGCCCCACCAGCTTGGTGTCTCCAACACGGGGCCCTGGTGTCAGGACAGCAGCAGGAAGGCACGTGCACACAGCCCTGCTCCGCAATCAGGACCCGATATTCCACCCAGTCTCCTAGGAACCACCGCCTGGTCTCCAACCACAGAGCCTCCAGCCTCTCAGGGCCCCTGCGCCTCCCTGGGGGCCGCGGAGAGGGGAAGTCCGCTGGAGGAGGGAGACAGCAGAGCTCAGAGAAACACGTGCCACACGAGGATTCCTGCTCATGGGGACATCTGCAAATTACACTAAGTAACTTCAGAGGACAAGGCCGGTGGCCCAGCTCTGTTCTCTGGGGCAGGCCTAGGGAGGTGCGAGGCTGGGTGTGGGCAGCGCGTCCTCAGAACAGACCCCACAGGACCCTGAGGTGCCAGAGGGACCAGGCACAAGGGCACTGCAGTCACTGTCTTCAAGTGACAACACAGGCAGCAGACTCCCTAGCGGTCGGGGGTGGGGGTGGGGGGTGGCGGGGGGGTCCCAAGAGACACCCTTCCTGGGAGTGGCAGCCGAACACCTCCACAGCCTTGCGCCCAAAGGGCTTTCTGCGGCAACAGACCGTCCCCCACCGCGGAGCAGGACGTGACGGCACCACACCAGGCCCGCGGTCTCAGGAAGAGACTCAGTGTGCCCGCCGCACCGGGCCTCCCTCCCCTCTGTGGCCAAGAGCCCGGCTGAGGCTGGACGATGCTCAGGGAAGCGGAAGGTACTGACTCCCTCCTGGTGGGAGGGGCCTCGCACAGCCCACCTCCCCACGCAGGTCTCGGGGGCGTTAACGGGAGGATGTCTTCCGAGTGTCACCACAGGAAAAAGCCCCCAAATAGAATCCCATCTTCTAAGACACCCTTCTCTCCACCAGCCCCCACACCTCCCGGTACCCAGAGGGCCTGAGTCCAGCCAGGTGGCGTGTGGCCTCGGGTGCGGGGGGGCCCAGGGCAGCTCAGACTTCTGGCCAGAGGAGCCAAGTGACACGCGGTCAGGGTCACCTGCCCCTCTTCCCAGCCGCTGCTGTGCCTGTGATGGGGTGTCCACAACAGGGCAGTGGGGGTGGGGAGGAGGCTGCCCAGCCTACCTTTGCACCCCCACCCCCAGCTGGGTGGGGGGTGGGGGGGGGGGGGGGCGCCCACTCGCCAGAAGAGGAGCTATGACCCAGAGCGACCTCTCGGGACAACCCGAGAGCCTCTCTGGCATCCTGCTCGTTTTTGTTTCTAATATCCAACCAGAAGCAAAGGAGGACTCCAGGAACTCCCAGTGGCCCGTGCCAGGCTGCAGAGCAGAGCGAACCTGGCAGGTCGCGGTGGCCCTCCAGGCCTACCTGTGGAGCCTCCCTGCAGTGACCTGCAGGCAGGGACGGGCCACCGGCCTGCAGCCTGGACACGCCTCTGGGGGCTCCGAGGGCTCTGCAGAGGCCCAGGAAGGAGGCCCGCCACCCCCATCCTCACGGTGGCGGAGCTGGAGCAGCTCTCAGGGCTGGGGCCTTCCCCTCGCCCTCCCGGCCCCATCCGGTCAGCCCAGCTGTGGTCCTGGTGGGAGATGATGGTTTCACCCGAGCCCGGACAGTTCCCCCGCGTCGCTGTCAGGAAAACAGCTGACGTGACACCACCTGGGATTTTTGTGTGGTGCCAGCTTGCCGCGGTCTGTGCCGTCGGTGCCCCACCGCGTCACCCCTGCCCGGGTGCAGCCACCCAGTCGGCAGACGCAGGTCCCCACTCTCCGCAGCCCATCCCACCAACCCGGGCCTTCCGGAACACGCTCCCTCCACACACCACCGCAGCTGGCGGGCTAGAGTGCGGCCTTCCGGGGGGGCGGGGGCTGAAGAGACCATGGTTCTCAGACTCCACTTCCCGCCACTGCGTTTCCCTCCCCAGCAGAACGTGGATGTCACCGCGGTTAAACTGGCAGCAAGGAGGCAGGTGTGCCAGTGAGACGGCTTTCCTCGCGGAGCCGGGCAGGAGTGCCACCTGCCTCTGCCATCTGGCCGGCACATGCTGACGCGCACAGCCACCTGCGTCCTGCCCACGGCACAGTGCGCCCCGATGCCCAAGGACCCCGTCTCACAAAGGCCCGAGTCTGCTTTCTCGTGTTTCCTCCTCCTCTTCCCATGCCTCAGTGCAGGCGATCTCCTTGCTTACGACCGTCCAAGCCACCGATTCTTTCTGCTGTCGCGTCTCGTGAGCCACATGATCTGCCCGTTGAATTTTTAATTCCCTTGGCAATTTTCATTTCCATGTATTCCGTTTTGTATTTTTAAAAATCTACGTGGCGTTTTCTGGCCGCGCCTTGTTCCTTGCTCACGTTTTCAATTTCTCCTCTGTTGCATCCTACTGACCCGTGCTTTGCATCCAGTCATCCCCACGCAAGGTCCCCGGGGCTGGTTCTGTCTCAGGATGGCGGGGTCTTCCACGTGGTACGTGGTTCTGACCCGGCACTAGTGTTTGGCTGAACACTGGGGCCGGGACACTGCACGGAAGCCAATGTCTCTGGAGAGGGCTGGCTTTTGCTCTGGTCTGGGACTGGATGGGGCTCGTTTCCGGGGACAGCTCTCAAAGCCCCTTGCCCTGTCTGGATGCCAGCCGGAGGAGACGGAGGGCTTTGGCTCAGGGATGGTGCCTTCCAGCCTGAGGTGTCCCTGATGTGGCTTTCAGGGGCCTGTCCACTGTGGCCCCGAGGGGCGTGAGGCCGGCAGCTGACTCCCCCTGTCCTCAGCCCCCAGGGCCCTGGAGCGCTAACAACCAGTCCTTCGTTCGGTCATCACTCACCACCTCTGACTTCTGGGCTGTTCCAGAAGAGGGCTTTTCAGGAGACAAAGTCCAGCACACTGGTCCAAAGGGAAACCTCCACCTCCTACACCCCACCACGAAACCATACGACGTCAACACTTCTTGGACCCCACTCCACAGGAGGGCATCCGGTGGGGTGCTTGTGGGATCGCAGAGCTCCCGGAGATACCAGGAGGAACTCAGGCAACGCCGACGGCAGGCAGGGTGCTGACGTACCAGGGGCACCCCGCACCCATACCAGCACAGGGCCCGATCCCAAAGTTAAGAGGCTTTTGGAAGACCACTTCTGCCAGGGCAGCGTGCACGCTGGAGACGACCCACGTCAGGCAGGGGGCCGCAAGGGGGCTCGTCTCTGTCCGGCCTCACACTCAGGTTCTCCAGATGCTGCAGGACCAGGACTCAAGGGTCCCCCCCGGCCCCCCCCCCCCCAGTCTGCATGGGGGCACTTGAGTTTTGTCTGGCCTTTCCCTCCATCTTCCTGGTTTGTACCCACTTCTCTCTTTCCTTTAAAGACAATTACCACCACCGGTCACTTAAGACAGAAGGGATATTCAGCAAGCCCCTGACTTCTCTGGTCTTGGTCTCCTCTGTCCCAAAAGAGAAGGGCTGGGGTCCATCTCTGATGTCTACCTTCTGCGGTGCAGGTGGGGCTCTCCCAGGTCATGGGCTGGGTGGGTGGCCTCTAGTCAAGGGGGACCACAGTCCTCATTCCACAGACGCTGGGAAATTTAGCGAGGGCTGTCACAGCCGTGAGGAGGAAGCCAGGGTATGAGAAAGCGATGCTGGCATAAACACCCCACAACACAACTTGACAAACACTGACCCCTTTTCATGGCACCAAAGCATGGTGAGGACTGTGAAAAATAAAGCGAAATAAACCCTAATCCAAACCTGCACCAACGTACGAACCGTGCCATCAACCCTGCCAGCCCCGGGCTGGTCTGTACAAGCCTCTGACCGTCGGTCAGCCCCTGCCCCAGACCCTGGGAGCACCACCGGGCAGAGTAGCCACATTGCAGCCCAGGCTCCCCCTAGTAGGGCTCTGGAAGCTGCAGCCAGCTCCCCTGGACTGCACTCCATGCTTTATCAGTCATGGTCCTAGGGACTCCTCCCTGTGCGTCACAGAACCCAGGGTGGTCGTGAGGGTCTGGCCCTGCAGACTCCCACCTATTCTGCAAATGGGGAACATCAGGAATTTTAAGTATAAAGAGCCTTCCTTGGCCAGTCCACACTCTGGGGGGGGGGGGGGGGGGGGGGGGGGGGGGGGGGGGGGGG
>NW_024412421.1:37614860-37684691 GCF_014898765.1 Herpailurus yagouaroundi
GCCTGGAGAGCCAGGGAGTGAGCACAGAAGCCCTTCACGGTCATGTACATGCCGCCTCCAGCGCACAGCAGTGGAGCCAGAGTCCTTCCCCAGACAGGGACAGTCCCAGAGGAGAAGTCACAACAGCCACCCCTTCCGATCTTACGCAACCAGGGTGACAGTGATTTCAGTAAATACGGGAGTGTCCCCAGACCCCTAACACAGAGCGCACGAGTAGCTTACATGTCAGCACTGCTGAATAAACATCCAGATACTGGACACAAGAGTGTTTTTCACAAAATAAAACAAACCTTAATTTCTCATTGCTACAAAGAAACGTTCAGGTACTGAGAACAGGCAGTTCCCGATGCTTCTGATGGGGCGGTGCTCTGAAGGGCGGGGCGGGTGGGAGGGGGGGCGCTGTGTGGCCTCTGGGGACGGGCAGGGCCCACCTTGGTGGCTTCGGGAAGGAAGTGGCTTCGGGAAGGAAGTAGTGGGGCTTACGTCCACACTAAAGGACGGAACACTGCAACACAGCAGTGGGCTCATGCAGAAGCTGAAGAGGGTGGGTGGGCACGGAAACGAGCCTAGACATTTGCTTACAGATTTAAGCTGAGGGGAAATTTAATCATACACAAAGTAGACAGATTAGTATACTGTGAAGCAAGCGCACACATCGTAGAATTTCATCACCAACACCGCAAGCGGAGACTGGGCAGTGGGCCTCAGGCGACCTGCCCGGGAGAGGCCACCCCGTGAGGCCTCCGCCTCCTGTTCAGCGGGGAGGGGGCGGGCTGCCTTCCCCAGCAGCCACGGGAGGGGCCGTCTCCGAGCTTCTTTTTCCTAGAAGACGTCAGGCTGCTTTGGGCAAGCACACGCGGCCCGTCCCTCCTGCGCCCAGACAGACCTGGCTCCGGAAGGACGAGCTGTCCGGGGTGCCTTGTGGGCAGCTAAAGTGACCAAGCACCTGCGGCGGTCTGGCTTGGAGGCAGAGCGTGTCCAGCTTTCACCGCAGACGAGCCGTATTGCTCTTGGCAGGCCGCCCCCAGGCCTGACTAAGCACTGCAGAGGCCCCTCACGGGGGTCGAGGAACCAGGACAATGCTCTCCGGTGGCTCGGTGGTCCCTAGGAGGGGGCTCATCAGCCTCTTCTTCCCACCTGGGGGGCACAGCTGAGGAAGCTATTTGTCCCTCAGGGCCCCGAGTTCTGGAGCCTTCCGCAGCTCTCCCCTCCCGGTGAGCGCAGGGCCGCATCTTCCCAGCAGAGGGCGCCGGAGGGACACAGCAGGAGCAGGGGGCTGGGCAGGGTGGGGGGGGATACAGGGAACCTCGAGCAGACCCGGCCTGGCCCCGAGGGGACTGGAGTCCCCCAATCTCAGTCACTCGGCACCCACAGTTCACTCCTTCAGTCTTTCCCCGCGTGGCTTCTGCCTCCTGACTCGGTGGGGGAGGCACAGCCCAGTGGTCGGGAGCCACCTGGCCAGAGGTGTGCCGCTCTCAGAGTCTGCACCCGGCTCAGGCACTCCGCTCGGCAGAGGTGCAGACGGGACCGAGGCCTCCAGGGCCAGCCGGGGGCCCCACAGCCCGCTTCCCAGTCCTGTGTGTGACGCATACAGATTCGAGTTCGAAATTTCAGGCTCCTGATTCAAGTCCTGCACGACATGCGCAGAAGAATCCTCTCACTGGACAATCTAGCTGTGTTATGTTAACAAAGCAGATGTAGACGATGTAAAACCGGCCCCCAAAACGATCATAACAGGAGGGCAAATACCATATTTCATATGTATTTAGATTTTTGTAACATAGTCCTTGGCCAGGAAATTCTATTTTTTAAATGTTCTTCGCTTTTTTTCTACCCAACAGTGACTCCTTCCCTGCCTTCACCTGGACCCACAACTCACAGAGAAACAAGAGGCGCACTCCCTGCGCGCCCCGAGAGTCTCCCGGACGCCCCAGAGGACCCAGGTGGGTTCAGGCGAACCCACCTGGCAGCCTCTCGCTGAAACACTGGCCAGCAACAGACGAATCCAGAAGGCAGGCCGGAAGCACAGGAGCCCAAGAAGCCAGCGGAAGATGAAGCGGGAACTGCCAAGAAGTCCTCCCCAGCAGAGCAGAGCCGACGGCCTGAGAGCAGCTGCCTACCCAGGCGCACGCGCAGCTCAGACAGCAGGTTCTCTCAGGAAGCAGCTCTTAACAGCGGTTCCCTAACTCACAGCGAGGCTGCTGGGGCATTTACAGGAACATCCCGGAAGCCAGACACCAGCCTCACACCCCCACCGTCCACACAGCTAACGACCAAACAGCAACCCCAGGCCCCCCACCACTAAGACTGGTATCGGCACCAGAAACAGGAGGGAGGACATCCAGGCTGCGCTAACTGCCCTCATTCTACCCGGGCCTAAAGCCTGACCCACAGAAATGTCTGCGAGCCCAGGGCACCCACATGCATCCGTGGGCCTCTCCCTGTCCCCACTGTGCCAGCTCAGCCACAGGAGCCGTGGGCCACGTCGAACCCTCGTGAAGGACCCCTGGGGGGCTCACAACCTTCCTCAATACCCTTGCCGGCAAAACCAAGCCCACTTCTCTGGCTTTTACATGACTGGACATATGCTCAGGGAGCTCCTGCACAGGAGGCAGCGGGGGAGGGACCCGTGACCTCGTGAATAAAAGCCATGGCACAAACACACATTTCCAGGCTGCTCCCTCTGCCGTTTCTCCCCATCTTCTAGCCTGCTTATCTCGTCTCAGGACCTGCCCACTTTCCCGCTACCTGACGTGGACCCTCACACGCAGGAAGCCCCATCCACACCCATTTCTGGCAGGGGCCTCTGTTCCTTGCCCTCTGGCTGAATTCACCGCAGGTTCGATGGCCCTCTGGGTGCTGTGTGGCCTTTTTCGCCCGTGCCCGCAAATGGTTCACGTGTCTACAGAGCAGTCAGATGACCAGCAGGCTGGGCAGGCCCCTGAGCACGGAGGTCAAGAGGAAGAGGGAGCTTGGGCTGGCAGGAGAAAGCATGGGCCCCAAGAGCTGCCCAAGAAGGCACTGACTTTCAAGTGTGTGTGCCCAGTGTTATTAGCCCCCCACGCACACACACATACAGAGACAGAAGTGCACGCTGTGTGCAGACTCCTGTTCACGTACACACACGCACACGCACGCACACACACATGCACACGCACGCACATGTGCACAGCGCTGCCCTGCACCCCAGGCCCCGCCACACCCGCGGGAAAACTGCACTGACTCTGGCTGCCTCTCAGTGCTCCCTCTGGCTTCTATTTCAAACAACTGGGTTTAATTTGTGCGCTTTTGTAGCCCTAAGGGAAAACACACTTATTCTCCAACACAGGACTTTCTGGGGACTGCACAGAGCCGGGGGGGGGGGGCCGGGCCCGGGGACCTCAGGGCAGAGGAGCCCATGCTGATGGTCACAGCTGGGCACATACCAGGAGCCTGCCCGGGGGAGTGTTCCTGCCTGGCACTCCTGGGGGGGTTCCCTGCGTGTGAGCCTCTCCTGTCCGCACCGAGTCAGCCCGAACATCAACAACAGAGAAGATGTCCTTGCAGCTCGCTCTGGACCCCACCCAGGCCTCTAGCACAACTCCTCAGAGAGTCCTGGTGCAAAGCCGAGGGGTGCAGAGAGGCTGGGGGGGGGGGGGCCCTGTCCTGGCGGCCCACCCCAGGCAGGGACCAGTGTCAGGAGACGCCTGAGGGAGGGAGGCCAGGACACTTTCTGTGGAGAAGAGTCAGGTGGGGGTGGTCAGCAGGGAGGGAGGGCAGCGCCTGTACCTGTGTCCGAGTCCTTCTGCTCTCCATTGGCCCCCACAGTGAAGGGCAGCTTCCGCTTGGTTGCTCGCTCCCTCACCTCCTTCCCTCCATCGCTGCGGTCCAGCTTTGGGGTCTTGGTCAGAGAAACTTTATCTTTATCCTAGAAAAGAAAGCGACGCTTTCGTAAGACGTCATTCCCAGATTAAGTTTTCAGAGTCCTCACATCTACTACGCTTTCAGTTCACGTGCCCAGTAGAGCAAATCTCGTGTGTGGACCATCGGCAGCACCTCCCGCCCGCCGGGCCCACACAAGCACACGCGGCTTCCTGCACCTTCCTCTGGCCCCAGGCAGCCCCGCTGGTCATCCTGAAACCGGACCATTCTCAGCAAGACACCAGAGAGACACAAGTTGCCTCCAGCGCGGCTTTCCCAGGGAGGGATTAAATAAGGAGAAAAAGAGCCGGCCGTGAACAGGCAGTGCTGGCGGGCAGAGAGTCCTGTCTTCCCCTCTGAGCTCCTCTGCCCGCAGGGCCTCCCCCAGGTGCTGCGCCCCTCCTTTCACGGAAGGGCCCTGCCCAGGACACCAGGGGGTGGCTCTCGGGGACAGATCCTGCGGGCCAAAGCCCTGTGGCGGTTGTGGGGGAGAAGGGGGGAGACGTGCTGCCATCACCTCCTTCCTATTCTAGTCTCGGGGTGGCTTTGCTGTGGGGTGAGGATCACGAAGCCCGCATCCCAGCGCCGTCCTGACCAGCGGGCTGGGCCGACACGGGCGAGTCAACACCAAACCTGCCCCGGGGCCGCCATCCGCAGAAAGACAGCACCCACTCAAGATGAGCAGGTCCCGTGTGGAAGCGGAAGGTGCCTGGGGCCCCAGAGGGCAGGGGTGGGGCAGCCCGATCCCAAAGTGCAGGTGGCGGTAGGGTGGGTGGTGATGGACCCGGCACCGAGCGGAGGCAGGAGCCCCCCACCCCCCCCCCCCCCCCCCCCCGGCCCTCTGCCGGCTGCAGTAGCTGACAGCCCTGGACCCCCCAGAGCCCTGGCTGATGACACCGTCCTGGGTGGGGACAGCTCGGTGGGGTCCTCCACAATTCTAACCAACACGCTGGCCCCGTGCGCTCGCGGCACGGCACCACCCCCAGCCTCCCGGCCCCGTCCACAGTACAGCGAGAGGCTCCGGGGGGCACGCAGAGGGCTGACGTGGGCGGGACATGCAGAGCTGGCTCCCTTCCCCGCTGGGAAGCTGGTTCCCTGCAATTTTCCCCGGGGAAGCTGTTAGCAAACGTGGTCCAGCCACAGCCACGCGCCCATGCCACCCCCACAGCAGCAGGGGTCCTTGGGGCTGCTCCCGGGAGGCGCCACCTGCCAGGACTGAGCACAGCCACGGTCCCTATGGCCCACGCTCCTGACAGCCCTCCGGCTTCGGCAGCCAGCATCTACCAACCACGGCAGTCAACGGGAGACCCTCAAATGAGCAGGGACACTGCTGCTGGAACACACTGCCAGCTTCGAGGGCACGTGGAGTGCAGAGAGGGGCCCAGGGCAGGGATGAGGAGGGGATCCTGGGAGACGGGGCTGCACAGACATGCCCCTCATGACCTGCACCCTGCCACCCCTAGCCCTGACCGAAGAACACCCACCAGCAAAACCCCCGAACTGTGTAAACACTTTCCCACCAAGAACACTCCTGGCGAGTCTGACCTACGGGTATGTAAGAGAGATAATATAAATAACAGCAATCACAAAGCATTCAGGAATGCAAGAAATTTCGAAAATCAGCGTAACGTGGGGCGCCTGGGTGGCTCAGTCGGTCATCAGACTCTTGATTTCGGCTCAGGTCATGATCCCAGGGTCATGAGATCGAGCCTGTGTTAGGCTCCACGCTGACACCAAGGGACCTGCGTGGGATTATTCTCTGTCTCCCCCTCTGTCCCTCGGCCCTCCCCCCGCTTGCCACGCATGCACACTCACTCATGCGCTCTCAAAATAAACAAACTTAAAAAGAAATCAATGTAAATAAAGAAAATCATACGACCACCCCAACAGTTGCAAAAAAGCCTGTGATAAAATTCAACACTGATCCCGACAAGAGCTCTTGGCACACAGGCGCAAGGTCCCCAACACCTGACGGCCGACAAGGGGGTGTCTCCTCTAAGAGGGAGGGGCAAGGATCACCACAGCTACTGCAGAACGTAACAACTGTTTCTAAATGAGCAAAAAATCTGAATGTGCGCTTTGCAAAGGAAACTATCCACGTAACTAACTCACATTTGGGAAGATGTTCTGCATTAGGATAATGCAAACTAAAACCAGGAGGAGATACCAATGCCCCGACCAGAGCAGCTAACAGGAGGGGCTGAGTCCGGCTTCGGGTCAGGTCAAGATCTCATGGTTCGGGGGTTCAAACCTCATGTTGGGCTCTGTGCTGACAGCTCGGGGCCTTGCTGGGACTCTCTCTCCCCCTCTCCCTCCGCCCCTCCCCCACTCGTGCTTGCTCTAGCTCTCAGAATAAAGAAAAGCTAAAACAAATAATAAAACGAGAGGCTGGCCGCATCAAACGCTGTCAAGAACGCGGCAGAGCTGTTGCTGGTGGGAAATCCAAACAACGTCAAGGCACAGAGGCCCTGTGCTCACGAGCAGCACTCCTGCTCAAAACAACAGAAACGAAATCTCACAACCGCCCCTCAGAGGGCAAATGGATAAACCAAGTCCAGCCCAGCCACGAACGGAAAGTTCCAGTGTCAGAAAGGCACCAGCACACACAGCCTCGCGGAGCGGCTCCCGGGAGCAGACGGGACCCCTGTGCTCAGTCGCCGAATCCAGACACAATCTCCTCCGGAATCAGATTTGGCTCAATCCTGTCCCCACCACTTTCCCTCAGCAAAAACAACGTATTAGTCTTAAGATGTCATGAGTATATGCGTGAAAATCAAGCCATTCAAATTAATAGGTGAATTAGGAGCTGCTAGATGCAGGAAAGTAGCTGGTTTTTATGGACAAGCAACAGTTGGAAAATAACGTTAAAATATCACTTAGGTTACTATCAAAAGACATCAAATGCACAAGACAATCTAACAAAAGACGTTTAAGTCCTTCACACAATTGGAACACATTTCTGAAGAAAATGAAGACTTCTAAAAATGGAGGAACACCCATGTTGGTGGGTCAGAAAAAGCAAAAACTGTTTATGTGGCAATTCTCTCCGGACCCATCTTTGCGTTCAAAGTGATCCTGTCAAAATACCAGCAGGCTTTCTTTGGAAATCAACCGGCTTATTCCAGAACGTATATGGAAATGCAAAGGGTCAAAATTAGCAAAGACGATTCTGGAGAACAACAAAGTCTGGCAGACTGAACTGCAGACAACCAGACTAAAATTCTAGCAGCCGCTCGAGGGGGTCGTGGACCAAGGGCCAAAGATTCAGAAGGAAGAGCAGAGGACAAAGGCGGGGGAGGGACGCTTTCCAGTAAGTGACGGTGACCATGTGAACACCCACAGGGAAGGAAATGAACACTGGGCCCCCACCTTAGGTGGCAAACATTGGCCCCACGTGAATCACAGACTGAAGGGACAGGAGAGTACCCCCACAGAGAGGGACACAGATGAACCAGCAAGGTCCCCCCCACTCCCCCTCGGGTGGCTAGAGGAGAGCCAAACCAGCTGTGTGACAGGGACAGGGGCCGGCCTCAACTTCCCCAGCGTCTGGGGCGCAGAACTGAGGCGATCACCTTGACAAACTGCCAAACCGGGTCTACCAGCGTGCATGTGCTCGTGCCATCACCTGCCGCGCCCCCGCAGGAACGGCCCGAGTGCTCCTGGGTGGCAGAACGCGACCGGAAGTGGCTGGACATTCGTCCATGGCAACCGCACAGCGAGCCAGGGAGGGGCTGCTACGGGGAAGGCCCTCTAAGTCGGACGTGATAGTGACCAGTTCGTCCCTCTTACAAGCCCCCCCGGGGGGAGACTCCTCCATGGTGACACACGTTGGGGACCTCCCAGGACGGTGACAGTGCTGCATATTCTGGTCCGGATGGGGATTCAGCCCAGGTTTTGAAAGTGAACTAGAAGACATGACCTCTATTTCACCAGAAGCGCTGACAGTCCTTGGGTCCCAACTCCTCACCTCACTGGCCGTGCAGGGAGACCAAACACGTGCCACATAACCAGAGAGGGTCAGGGGCTCACCCCTGAGACACGCAGCGGCTCTGACAAGACTCTCGGGGCACACGTGGCTTCAGAAGCTTGCTGAGCAGCTGGGCTGCGGCAGGGAGCTCACTCGAGTTTGCTGGGCTTCCCTCGCTAGCACGACGGGGATCGCCACAGGAGCTAAGAAAATGTTTATCTTGGCTGGCACCGGGGGAAAAAAAAGTACAAAGCTACCTTACTTCAGAAAATAACAAAGCCAAACTCACACATCTCCTGTGGCAAATGCGTAGGGGCTGCCCCTGCGGACCACAGCGGGCCCCTACGGCCCAGTGAGCGTTCTCCCGTGAAAGAAAGCGACTCGCACCAGCCTGGAGCAAGCCCTGTGTTAGACGGCAGCCGGGAGGGCACAAGGCCCACACAGCCGCCCCTTCAAGACAGGTGCTGGGCTCTGGACACCTTTTCTGGCGCCACCTTGGTTGGCGAGTCCTTCTGGGCAGGCCGTGCACACGGAGAACCGGGCCGGTGGACACAGCAGTCTGGAGCCCCTGCTGCCCACCCACGTGGAGGAGCCAGCCGGGGTAGGGCTGCGCGGGGCCTCTCCCTTGTCCTGTGACCACGCGATCCACACGCAGACCCAGGGACCATGACCACCAAGGACAACCTGGCCACTCGGGGCGAAAGTGTCCCAGAGTGGGAGTTACCAAGCTCCCCCACGCACATCTGTCCCCACGGGCTCCAGCTCCTCGCGGGCACGCCCATTACGAGCTGCTCCCGGACCCTCCACAGGCCTCCCAGGCACGCACGCCTCTCCTATGCAAGCTCGGGCCACGCGCAAGCCTCGGCCTGCCCACAGCTCCATGCCGTGGCTCCCACCCATTACTGCACTGGGTGCTGGGGGACAGGACAAGTGGGAGAGAATGTGCAGCCACAAATGCCCAGACGCCAGGGCCTCAGAGGCCCGGCCACCCTGACGAGCACCGAAGCCGATGTTCGTGACCCGATCCACGTTGCACCTAAACCAAATGGGCCGCACGGCTCTGCTCACTCTGTCCTCACGTGGAAGACATACCCCACCCAACCAGGCACCACCAGAGACGTCTCGGCAGGTGCACTGACAAGAGGATCTCCGTTCATACCCAAGTGCTGAGACAGACGGGGCAGGGAGGCAGCTCAGAAGACCAGCACCGGGGACGAGAGTCACGCAGGCCACCGTGCAGATGGCCTGTCACGCGGGCATCGAGGGAGACAGGGACACGTCAAGACCGAAGGTGGCGACAAGGGCAGTGCCGCGCCACGGGCGAGGCAGCACGGCCCTTACCTCACCTGCAACAGCACAGCCACGGTGTCCCTGCTGCAGATGTGCTCGCGGTCACAAACAGAGCACCCGGCAGGGCCTGCACCTGCTTCCTTCCGTCTGACTCCAAGTCCACACTCACAAGTGGCACCCCAGGCTGCAGGACAGGGGTACCTGGAGCTCAGACTTGACAGCACTCTTCTAAGACAGGGGAACTTAGAGTTATACTGCCGTTTCCTATTCACATGCAGAATGAGCCAAACTGGAAGTCAAAGCACATACCCCACAGAGTCTCTGCTCAGGAAAAGGCAAAGATGGCTGAACGACAGACTTGGTTTCAACGAAGCCATGACAGGCATCTGTGGCCCCGAGAGCCAGAAACAGGCCAAAATGACATCATCTCCACTACGAGACACACGTCTCGGTTACGTGTACAGAAACATCAAATTTAAAGCTTAACTTCGGTCCCCGAGTCGTGAGCGCATCCTTAAGATCAAGGTCCTCTTTGGCAAGAGCAGATGGTCTCTGTCTCACCATGGCCGCAGAGGGAACGGGGACAGACGGACAGCCAGAGCAGGCGAGTGTCCAGCACTGGGGAGCCAGCAAGGAGGACGGCGGCTCAGGCGTTACCTTTTTCCCCGTTTGTTTCTCCACCATGTCGTTGCTGAGGGAAAAGTCTTCGTGCTGTGGTGTTCTAGAACACCCGCCCTTGGGCATCGTTCTTCTCCCCTCACCTGATCTTCATTTATACCGCCATCGCTTCGTCATCAACCGTCTGCTCCAAAAGAGAGAACACAGAGGGTCAATCAGGGTCAATGCAGACAAGGCCCAGCCAATCTCAAGTCCGTGCCCCAGAACGGACTGAATGTCACGTGCTGCTCTGATGGGCTGTGCTCCACGCGGGGACAGGTGCCCAGGAGGGGACCTCAGGACTGACTGCCCAGGGAGTGGAGGTATACTCCATGATGCAGAGCTTGGCCCTGTTCTTCTGGGGGCCCTTCACCTGCCCCCCCCCCCCACCCCGGGCAAGATCACATCCCAGGTGCACCCTCTAAGCCATGGCCTCGACCCTACTCACCCTCTAGGAGAGCAGCCCCCTTCCCACACTGCCCCAGACAGAAGGTTGGGACAAGAATCCTTTTGCTTTCCAGAAAGCACCACACGGACTTCAATTCTCCAAATTCTCCCAAATAAAATGAGCAGAAAGCAGCCATGTGATGCCTCTGAGGGGGTTCTCACGGTTCCCCAGATGTCCAGAAGGCTTTGATGCCCAGATCTGTGCCCAACGAGCCAGACCCCGCCCAAGGGCCTGAGGCCCAGCCCCTGCACTTCCCAGGACACACACTGTGTTGTTTATCATACTTTTATTTTCTGTATTTTGACGTTCTGACCTGTTCAAAAACACAACACAACCTTGCTACCTGGGGAGAGACTGTTGGGGCCCCCCCCCCCCGCCAGCTGGCCTTTTCTTAGAGACAGCAAACCTCTCCTACACAAACCTACCAGCCACCCCCTTATCAAGCACATGCAGGCCAGCCACCAGGCAACTGGAGACCAGTGCACAGCCCACAGCCGGATTCAGATTAGCCAGTCCTAAGCTGTCCACCGTGTCTGCCTGCTTTCCCTGCAGAAACCCCAGCAAAGGCTCTGGCAAAGACCTCGTCCTGGCTCCTATCGAACGCCTCCTGGCCATCCTGTTCCCTGGTGGCCTTGTGCGGGCTCCCTCTGGGACCTGAGAGTACAGTCAACTTCCTTTCAGCGTCTGCCCGTGGCTGTGTGACCTGACCGTACCAGGGCCCCTTCCATCCCTTCCGGACCTTCTGTCTGCTCCCTGCATACACGCTGTCTTCCTCTTTATACTTTTTACATTTTCATCATCAGAGTTAGAAAACATTGTGTTATTTTTTTAAGTTTATTTATTTATTTTGAGAGAGACAGAGACAGCGTGAGCAGGGGAGGGGTAGAGAGAGAGTCCCAAGCAGACTGTGGACTGCCAGTGCAGAGCCCCATGGGAGGCGGGGGGTGTTGAACCCACGAAACTGTGAGGTCACGACCTGAGCCACCCAGGCGCTCTTAAAAAACCTTTTCAACAAACCACGTGCAGTGTTTAATCTCCTCTTTTTTTCTCAGTGACACACCTCTGTGCTTTGCCATTTTGGATGAGTGTTTTTTGTAACTAGCTCGCCTGCAATTAATGGCCTTGACCAGGTAAGAAGTGTGGCTTCCGAAGTGCCATCTGTGACCAGCAGCTCCACTCCCTGGTTCCTCCTGCTCCCCGTGTGCTGAAAACTAACCTGTCATTCACCATGTCTTCTGGTTCCCCACTTAACTGATCAGATCTCACAAAGTATCCTCTTGGTACTTAACTGACCTAAGAAGACATCTAAATTGATTTGGGGCAGAGGGACAAGGCTGACCACCTCGATTCATTTCCTGACACTTACTCCCCCAGCAGGCAAAGCAGGCTGGAAGGGGGCTTCCATCCACACGCTCCAGTGGTTGGGGCCAAAAACGGCACTTTCCCTCTCCTCTGCTTGAAACTGTGAATTCGACATTCCTCTCCAATTTTCCACTACAAAACCAGAACATCTCGGCCTAGACGAGGAGTAACCTCTCAGAGCCGGACGCCGAGACTGCTGCTGGGACTCATCGGCAATGTTTCAGTAGAAATTTACAGATTACACAGAATATGCATTTTTATAAGTTCCTGCCTGCCTGCTCTCATGATGGGAAATCGAGCACAGTCGTCACAGGGTGTCCAACCCTCCTGCTCTTGGGTGTGAAACACGAGTCCATGGAGATCACGTGGGAAACACCCGGGCCAGCAAGTGGCCACAGCACAGACCCCACGATGTCTGAACCCTGGTCTCTCAGGCCACTCCACACTGTCTACACCAGGAGATGGGCACGGTGGCCACTTCATTCTTTAAACGAGTGACTTCACTCTGTGTCCCCGCACTGGCTTGGCTCAGCAGTCTCTATTCAAAGCAGAGTTTTGAGACCCCTGCCCGGAAAGGCCTGCTTCCCCTCCTCCCACTCGCCCTCCCTGGGAAGGACAGCATGACAGCCACGGAGCAGCAGGGAGGGAACACAGTACAGTTCCACGACAGCTGCCCCAACCCACAAAGCCTAATTATCTTTCCAAACAGCCCCAGAAGCCGCAAGGCAAGAGGAAGGAGTGAAGTTTGTTGTGAGCAGGCGCATCCAGGCTCTCAGGTCCTTGTGCGTCCAGAGAGCCCTGGGGTGCTGGTCTAGCTGGGCCAGTTCTGAGGCAGATGCCCAGCATCGCTGGGACAGAGCTCGTCCCGGGACTGGACAGAGATGGTGTCTGAAGTACAGGCTGAGCCAGTGTCACCTGAAGGCCTTCCACGGAGGCCCTCAAAGGCACACCCGCGGCGGCTCGAAAGTACCGTGCAAGCTATTAAGTACCACGCCAAGGCTGCCTGTCACAGTTCGCGCAGCCAGTACCAACACGAGAACACCGAGGCCCTGGGTGCACGTCACTGGCTCCAATTCCTCTGACCCAGGCTCCTCTGCCACGGGCAGCTGTCCTCGTTCCCAGGAGGCACTTGCCGGTATTTTCTGCAAACCTTTTAAATGAAACATCTAGTTATCTTATTAGCAAAAATGGCTTTCTTCTGGAATAACAGAGAATGGCCACCAGGACTAACAGGCCAGGGCAAAACCACAGGCAATTCGAGGGAACGAAGCAGAGGAGGCTCTTTTATAGCAGAAGGCGGGAGGGAGGGTGGGGCTGTTGTAAACTAAGAGTCCACTGGAGTAAACTGGGAGCTGGAGGTATAGCGGCTTCTCACTGGCTGGGCTGTGACTGTCTCCATTGGCTGACCTGTGACACTCTTCCATTGGCTGAACTGTGAGTTGTGACAGTCCCTCATTGGCTGGACTGTTACTGGGGGAGGAGGAAACCTCCCGACCTCCCGGTGGGTAGTAAAACAGTAAAGTGGAATCTGCCTGCAAGTTGGGTCTGTAAGTGACAACCAGTGCTGGGCGCGAGAGCTCCCCCAGCTTGCCTCCCAACTCCATTGTAAATAAAATTTCCCTTTACTAATTTTCACATCTCATTTTGCGAGCATCCAGCTAATTCCATGCAATCTGTCGCAGAGTGACTGTGGGCCCAAACCCCATCACGACGGCCCAAGGGACATTTCGTGCCAGCCCCTGGCCAAGTGCAGTGTCCTGTGCCCAGCAGTGGGCCTTTGTCCTGAAGGCCGCCGTTCTCAGGGCACCACCCCACATCTGGGAACCGCCCCCCCCACCCGCACCTGGCTGGTTAGCAGTGTCATCCCCGATACGGTGTCTTCTTTTCCATAAGACATTGTACACGATGACAGCCAAGACCACCTCGGCCGCCTCACCGCCGTGGTTACAACCACCTCAATATTCAGAACTCGTCAGAAGCATGAGGACCAGCATGATGGCCAGTTTCCTCCGGGCCTGGGAGCCCAGCACACTAGACTCATTTCTTTAAGGGGCGTCATGGGTTCACAAGGGTTGTCAGCTCCAGGGCTCAGATTTGCCACCGACGCATTCCAGCTTATTTTCTGGGAGAGCTGGATGCACTGGGTCAACCGTCCTGTCTTGTGCCTCACGGGACCTGCCTGGAACCTGGACAGCCAAGGGGACCCGAGTCCTCCCTGGTGTTTCAATGACAAGCTAGCTGAGATCGTCTCAAACGCAGTCTTCTTCCATCTACCTGGTCATCCCAACCCTCCCGTAGGCTGTCTGGTCTCCGTGCCATCCCACAGCCCCATGACCAGTCCGCCTCTCCCTTGGCTTCAAAGGGCAGGATGCAGACACGGTGAGACCACAGCAAGTCTCATCAGCACCACGACCTCTCCTAAGCCAGGCAGTGCCACATGTCAGAAGCTCAGCTCGCCGCTTCTTCCATGGATCCTCTCTGAGGGTAGAGGCCGCCACAATGCCACAGGCCTCCCTGCTCACTGCTGGGCATTCACTGCTTAACCCAAGAAGAGGCTGGGACCCCCCTCCCCACACAGCCATCACAGTGGGGGCAATTTTTGTGGGGGGGGCGGGGGGGGCCCTCCCTTCTAACAAGTTACAAGGCTACCTGAACCTGGGCTCTGGGGCTTTCTAACCAAATAACCCAATGGATGGCCGTCAAGTCTCAGACCCCGGAGGCAATCTGGCCATCCCTACTCAGACTCGCCGTAAGTGCCAGTGTCAGAAGATGCCTGGTCCTCCTCAGAACCAGGCATCCCACAGCACTCCGGGACACACACGGACTGGACACTTGGCACCCGAGCAGCAGTACGCCGGGAAACGTGTGCAGAGCAGCGGGAATGTGGGGTGAAGGGAGCACGGCTCCCTGCACGGGATGAGCTGCCGGATGCAGGCATTTCCCACACCCCCAGCTGAAAAGCAGCTAGCTGCTCTGGCTTCGCAGGCTGTTGCGGGGCACGGAGACCACTCAGGAAAGCACTCAAGAGCTTCTGGAGCGGGGCGAGTCTTCTGAGAGACCCTGGCCTGTTCCCCGAAACAAAGGCACCGTGCCCACACCGCTGGCTCCAGGAATTTGCCAGTGATCTCGCGGCCATGTGTCAGAGCTCAAACAGAACATCCGCAGCCAGCTCCCTACCCAGGCGCACACGCAGGCTGGCAGAGGCCATTCGTCCCTGCACCTGTCCATGTCGCACTCGTGGCACACGGCCCACGACGGCTCCACCTGCTGTCCCACCGGCAGGGTCTCTTTGCTGCTTGCCCCGGGACCCTGCACTGTGGGCTTGGAGACACAGTCCGTTCAAGAGAGGTGGCAGGGCAGACATGACAAGAGCCCCGCACACAAGGGCGGCGACGAGGTGTATGCCTTCCCCAAGGTGCGCCCACGATTCAACACGCACACATGGGGCATTCTCAGTGGACACCTCCATGCGCTCTGCCACCCCTTCTCAGAGCAGGATCTACCACAATCTGTCAACGTGGGCAGGAGACACCACACACGTGACAGAAGCTCCTGCCGAGCCTGGGCCTGACACGGGGGACGTAGCAGACACAGTGGCTATGCCTGCAGTTTAGCAAAAATCCAAGCATTTACCCCGATCTCCTCTTTCCAAGGGACAAGCTGACAGCTAGCAAGTGAAGGAAACCGGAAGACATGTTTACCGGCTTTGTGTGGACTGGGGCCGGAACGCGAGGGGACAGGCCGCAGCCCATGAAAGCTGGCACAGGCCTGTGGGCCCCACGTCCGCCAGACGGGCCAGAGAGGCTCTTGTGGGGCAAGGGCAGCGGCACAGACACAGGCGACACACGGCAGCAGCCAGGGCAGGCCCGCCGGCACCTACCTGAGCGACCTCGGGAAGGAGCGACGCAGCCAGGGCAGGTGCCCAAGGCGCGCGCGCTCACCCACGGGAGGGGGTTCGGAGAGCTCCGCTCGGAGACGCACCGCAGAGCGGCAGATGGCCTCCGGGCGATCCTGGCTTTAGGAGAAGAGGGAAGTTCGAGGAGATGGAATGAAAGACCCAAAAGGGATCCAAAGGCTGAGTTCTGGAGAACCAATACAAAAAGCCCACCGCCACACAAAGGCAAAGACAGTGCCAAGAAGTAGGAGAACAAACGGCCTAGGACAGGGCTCTTCAAACAGGAGGCGTGTGACCGAGGGCTGCCCGCACCGACTGGACTGGACTGGACTTCGCCAAGTCCCCAGACGCGCGCCCACGGGGACGGGTGCTCGGGGGCAGAGCCAAGGCCGCCGGCAAAGGAGCGGGACAGGGACAGGCTAGGTCAGAACTGTGCCTGGCAGTAATGGAGCCACAGTCCAGAGACTCAAACACCCAATTCAGCTACACTGTCCCCAGGGTAGGAGCACAGTGAAGCCAGCTTCGAGCATACAGAAAAGCCAAGCTAACCGCCCCTCTACCTTTCTGAGAAGAGGGCAGGAGGTCACACGGGTCACAAACCACAGCCCTAGGCCAAAGCCAGCCCTCTCCCTGCTCAGGTAAAAACTGAGAGCTAACAATGGGTTTCAGGGGCGCCTGGGGGGCTCAGTCAATTGAACGTCCACCTGACTCTTGATCTCGGCTCATGTCCTGGTCTTGTGGTCATGAGATCGAGCCCTGTGTTGGGCTCTGTGCTGACAGGATGCATTCTCTCTCCCAAAATAAATAAACAACAACAACAACAAAAGAATGGGTCTCATATATTTTTTTTAATTAAAAAAAATTTTTAATGTTTATTTTTTTTGAGAGAGAAAGACGGAGACAGAGTGTGAGCAGGGTAGGGGCAGAGAGAGGGAGACACAGAATCTGAAGCAGGCTCCAGCTGAGCTGTCAGCACAGAGCCCAACGTGGGGCTCAAACCCACAAATCATGCGATCATGACCCGATCTGAAGTCAGACGCCCAATCGACTGAGCCACCCAGGGGCCCCATCATTTTTTTTTTTTTTTAAGATTTTATTTTGAAGTAATCTCCTCACCCAATTTGGGGCTCGAACTCACAACCCCAAGGTCAAGAGTGACACGCTCCACTGACGGACTCAGGTGCCCCGAGTTTCATATTTTAAACCTTCGGAGACAAAGAAATTCAAATTTGTGACATATGAAAATCGCATGGAATTAGCATGTCCACGTCCATAAATCAAGTTTTATGGGACCGTGGCCGCGCCCAGGATGCGGTCCCGTCCCCCCCCCCCCCCCCCCCGCTGTCCGGTGCGGTAGCTGTGCTGTCTGCAGCCCCTGAGGGAGGCTGTGAGGCCAACACTGCCTTTCCCTTGGAGCTGGCGGGGGTGGGGTGCTGCCGCGCCCCAGGAGGAGGCGAGGTCCTCACACAACCGCAGTACAACAGCCACAACTGTCCTTGAGAACGAAATCACAATCGACAACCTTAGTGACAAGACGCCAGCAGGCCTGGGGTGCGGCCCGGCAGAGCCTCTGGGAGGGGCCGCCCATCCGGGGGCTTGCCTGCCATTTCACGGGACACAGGCTTCGCCAGAAAGACTCTCAGACAAACAAAAAAGATAATACTTATTATTATCAAGAACTGGGTATCTGGCAGTTATCTTCTCAAAAATCAACCACCTGGAGTTATCACTTCAAGGAGAATGAACAGTAGCTGATGTGAGTTTCCAAGCGAAACCTGAGCTTAGGAAAACTGGTATTCACGTCCACGAGCCCAATCCCAGTGTTTAAAGACATTTTAATGAGATTGGTGGTGACTAAAAGGTTACTTTTTAGGGGCGCTTGGGGGGCCCCGTCGGTGAAGCGTCCGACTTCGGCTCAGGTCACGATCTCGCGGTTCGTGGGTTCCAGCCCCACGTCGGGCTCTGCGCAGACGGCTCGGAGCCTGGAGCCTGCTTCGGATTCTGCGTCTCCCTCTCTCTCTCTCTGCCCCTCCCCTGCTTGGCTCAGTCTCTCTCTCTCAAAAATAAACAAACATTTAAAAAAACCCAAGAAAAAAATGTTAAGGTTACTCGTTAAACAATGTGTAAGGAGACACGTCAACATCAGGGAGATGTGCGTAGCTGAATGAATCAACGTTTTCCAAACAATCAATATGGGATATTACAGAATCCCATGAGGGAAGACCCACTAACACACAGAACGCAGCCATCATTCAGCAGTGCCAGCACCAACCAGGAGGCTTTCCAGATCCTGTGACAAGGTCCCCAGATCGTCCCTTCTCATATGGCCTGTCTGTGAGAGGGTGGATTATTTTCATACTTAAAAAAAGTAGCAGGTAGAGAAAACAAATGCCACTATTTTCACCAAATTTTTGTTGATTTTGTTTGTACAACAGTTACTTTTCAGGGAAAATTTGTATGTACTACTTTATTATTTTTGAGTTAACAATTTTAAATTTTCCTCAGTGATGCTTTCTTTTGCTTTTTGTTTTTTTCTTAATGTTTATTTTTGAGAGAGAGAGACAGAGACACAGAACACAAGCAGGGGAGGGACAGAGAGAGGGGGGGAGACGCAGAATCCGAAGCAGGCTCAAGGCTCCGAGCCGTCAGCACAGAGCCTGACGCGGGGCTGGAACCCACGAACCGCGAGATCGTGACCGAGCCGAAGTTGGAAGCTTTACCGACGGAGCCCCCCCCCCCCAGGCACCCCTCAGTTATACTTTTAAACACAACACGTTAATACAATTTGAGAGCTATAACCCACATGACAAAGCTGTGCAGGTCCTCACTAATCCTAAGTGTTGTAAGGCAATCGGCCCAGCGTGTCTGAGAGCCTCTGCAGAATCTCAAGAGCAGAGGACGCTCTGCAGACAACAGACCTGCCCCAGGAGGGAAACCCAAACCACGAGGGACTGACATGCAGCCACAGAACAACTACTGAGCAGAAGCCCAAACTGTCCTAAGAAAGTAAGTGGAAAAGGTCTCTAAAAAAAGACAGAACTCATGCAAAATGTCTTTAAAAACAAAAGGAAAGAACCTCAGATTACATAAATACATATTAATAAACAAAAATAAAGTCAAAGCCAAAAAGCTGGAGAGACAGTGTCAAAGCAGCATCGTGTGGACAAAAGTGTTGGCCAACAAGGCAGAGCTCTGTCCCCTCAGCAGATGCGGACTTATGACCACGGAGGCACCAGAAGGCAGGACAGGAGTGAAAGTCAGCTTTGTCCACCAGTGGCAAGGGACAGCAGGAGATCTGCACAGAAAAATGTGATGATTCCCAACTTACACCATGCACAGAGATCCACTTCTAGACAGGCGATAGCTCCAAGTGTCAAAGGCACAGCCAGGAAGCTGCCGGGCAGAGGCACAGAAGAATCCCATCACAGCTGCTTCCAGGAAAAGAAAGATCTTAAAACCAGAAGCATCAACCATGAAGGTAAGGTCTGAAAATTCTGACACTTTAAAAACTCCTACAAATCACTAACAAAAATGCAAACCATCCAGTACGAAAATGGACACAAGGGGCACCTGGGTGGCTTGGTCGATTAAGTGTCTGATTCCTGATTTCAACTCAGGTCACGATCTCACGGTTCATGGGATCGAGCCCCACCTTGGGCTCTGCACTGACAGGGCGGAGCCTGCTTGGGATTCTCATTCTCTCTCTCTCCCTCCCTGCCCTGACTGCATGCTCTCTCTAAAAGTAAATTAATTTGTAAAAAATGGACACGAGACTTAAGACACTTCACAAAAGAGGAAATCCAAAAGCCCAGGAAGTAGATGAGAAACTGATCAGCTGCTTCGGCAATCCAGAAATTCTGAACAACAATCAGAATACGGCATCGAGTGGCAGTGAAGACGTAAAGCAAAGGAAACGAACGGCTGCCTTCTAGTGGGCGCGTGAACCACGTGACTGCAGTGAGCCCGGGCACACACGAAGCAAGTGGACACGCGCCACAGCCACGGGCATCAGAGGCCACGCTGGCGCGGAACACGACACAGCAGCGACAACGTACAAATGACCCGAACGAGTCTCACAGATGATGCTGGGAAGAATCCCACTCTGTGTTCACCTAAGTGTCACACAACAGCAGCCTGCAGGGCTCAGGGACGCGACGCAGGCCCACGTACAAAGACCACTCAGAACTGAGGACACGGTCCCCCTGCGCTGAGGGGCTTGGGGGAGTTTCCACACGTGCGCTTTCTGTGGCGAATGAATTGCGCGTTTTTACTTTGTGGACGTTGGGTGGCATGCTATACTTCGCAGTAAGTACAAGTTTAAAAAGCTGGCTGTGTTTAAGACGCAGTGTGAGTGCCACCCAGGCCGGACTTTAGACAGGAGGCGGGTGCCCTGACCTCGTTGCAGGGCCACCTCCTTCCCGTGGCCCTGGCCCCCAGGGAGGGCAGTGGAGTCACACGGAGGGCCGGGGGTGGCACCTCAAAGCTTCCCAGCTTGTGGAAGGCACAGAGCGCAGAGCAGAGAGCAGGGCGGAAACGAACCCTTGACACACCGCAGGCGCACGCATCTCCAGGGTGGGAGGAGGAGACGGACTGAGAAAACAGGAGGCAAAACACCGCCTTCCACAGAAGGGCTAAGACACAGACTGACCATGATGGAAGAGGAGAATGACGTGGGCACGACAACCACGGAGCAAATAACGGCAGCGGGGAGGAGGTCTGAGACATCCCCTGAGGCTGATCTGTGCGGACTGAAAGTGACGGAGGTGACCAAGGGAGAAGAGACACAAATGGAGAGAACGAGGAGGAGGAGGACCGGGCGCACTTGCACATCTCTGCTGGGGGCGCAAACGAGGGTGGCTCTCCGGGACGGGACTGGGCTCGCCCTGCAGCAACAAGCACACATCGCCCGACAAGCCAGACATCCCACAGGCAAGGTCAGCAAACGGTGGCCTGGGAGATTCACGGCAGGGAGGGCAGGTCCCGGAATACGGAGCCCACCTGCCAGGAGCCTATCTCTACCCGAGCGGGACAGAAGGAGGAAGGTCTATGACTCTGAGGGGACTTCCACAGTCCTGTCAGGTGGGGACAGCTGTGTTTGTGTTAATAATAGATGCAGAATATGCGAGGCTGGCTCAAACTGTGAAAATCCCCCAAATCAACAGACTAAAGCAGAAAACCATACAATCATTACTACTAATACAGGAAAAGTTGTGTTTTTGGTTTTTTGTTTTTTTTTTTTAGTTTATCATTATTTTGAAAGAGAGAGAGCGCGCATGAGAGCGCAGGGGAGGGGCAGAGAGAATCCCAAGCAGGCTCCACACTGTCAGCACAGAGCTTGATGCAGGGCTCGAACTCAAGAACTGTGAGATCATGACCTGAGCTGAAATCAAAAGTCAGACACTTAACCAACTGAGCCCCCCAGGTGCCCCTACAGAAAAAGTATCTAACACAATTCAGTGCTCCTGAGAAAACCTCTCAGCACAGGAAGAGACAGGGAAAGACCTTCAATGTGAAAGCAAGCACCCACAACAGCTCCCAGCTACCATCATTCGTGTGAAAAACGGAATGCTTGCTCCCCAAAATCAGGAACAAGGCAAGGATGTCCCCCGCCCGCCCACCCACCCACCGCTGCTTTTGGACATCATACTGGAAGTAAGAGCCAGTGCAGTAAGGCAAGAAAAAGAAATTAAAAACATACAAATTGGAAAAGAAGAAATAAAATGTTCTGCTTGACGATGACATGGTTGTCTATCTAGAAAACTGCAAGGAATCTCCAAAAATCCCTAGAAATAATGAGTTCAGCAAAGTTGCAGAACACCAGATCAACACACAGATATCCTGTACTCAGATGATGCTTGAACACAGATTTCTTCACAAGTAAATACAGTACATTGCTATACACACATTTTATCTTCTTTCTGACTTTCTTAATAACACTTTCTCCACCTTACTTCATTGTAGGAATAGATAATATGTGTAATGTGCAAAGCATGTGTTCGTCCCCTGGTCACGTTGCTGGTAAGGCTTCAGGTGGACAGTCAGCTAAGTCGTCAAGCTCTGAAGGAGTCAGGAGTTGCACGCAGGTGTTGGTGTCCACGACACCCACACTGTTCAAGAGTCAGCTGTACTTCCCACAAAGCAGCAGCGAGTATGCAGAAACACAGCGCCACCCAAAATTGCTCTAAATAAAAATGAAATACTTAGGTGTAAGTGTAAAAAAGAAAAACTATAAAAACCTGTGAAATTGTTAGGGGAAAATAAACACAATAGAAAATCTCAGACCTGGGGCTAGGCAGAAAGTTCTTGGTTTTATTTTCTTAAGATTTTACTTTTTTAACTAATCTCTACACCCAACATGGAGCTCAAACCTACAAGTTCGAGATCAAGCGTCCCACGCTCAGTCAGCCGAGCCAGCCGGGCACCCTGAGGCAAAATGTTTTTAGACAGGACCCCAAAAGCGCCCGTCCACAGAAGGAAAATGATAAACTATACAATATTAAAGCCTCGGTTCCCAGGTGAAAGATAAGCCGCCAATGTGCCAATCACCAAAGAGCTTATTAATAAACCACAATACAAACAGCAGCAAGCGGCAAACAACCCAACTGGAAAATGGACAAAGGACAGAAGACGCATTTTGCCAAAGAAGAGCCTAGAATGCCGCACGGTGGCTTTGCAGCCGTGTGCAGATGGAGGTCACCTACCAGGGTGTTTCCAGAACATTCTTCGGAAAACGACATGACACAGAAGTGTGAATATCAGGGGTTATCACACACACATACCATCTCACGAAGGACGTTACTCTGTAAACACGTGCCTGGGGTGTGTGGAGGGCAGGGACGCACGCTGTTTTTCTCACAACAGGAAGCTGTCAGGACATTTCAGAAACACTGGCCCAGCTGGTTAAGAACCCTGGGTCTGTGGTCAGATACGTCTAAATTTCTCCACCTACAAAATGAAGAAATAAAACCTCCTATTAAGAGCCTAGGACCACGTCTGACTGGCCCAGCGCTCACGCAATGCTCCTCAACGAGCCGCCTCTCAGGCTGGGGACGGAGGAGGCCCGGGTGTGCCGCTAATGCTGTCCCCAGAGCTGGGGTGCGCACCTCCATCCCTCCCCGACGCCTCACTCCTCCCGTGTCGCTGCCGCGCTGCCCCCGACAGTGAGGCCCTGGCTCTTCCGACCACACGCTGGCAGAGAAGCCACGACGGGTACAGGGTGATGGCAAGACCCCAGCCGGGCCAGGCGCTAAGCAGGCCGTGGGGCCCTCAGAGGAGTGGCCGGGCGGGCTGGCTGGGACCTGGCCCGGGAACCGGGAGTGTGCGCGCAGGCTCGGCCCGCAGTCCACGGCAGGTGGACGTGACCCAGGCGCCCGTCTAGACGCACACCCCAAGCGACGTGGGTGCAGAGGCCACCAAAGCCACATCCGACTGTCAGTGCACACTGACGTGTACAAACCCTGCGAACAGCCCAGATGTCCCCCAGTAGAGAACAGATGGACCATGGGAGTGCCAAGATGCTCAGCGCACCGTGGATGAGGCTCCTGGAGGCTGCAAGTCAGTACGGAAATTATGCGGGGAGGGGACAACCGTCCTCACTTGGGGGGGGTCGCACAGGCACACAGAGGACAAGCGCCATCTCCAGCACCGCTGTCGGCACGGGGAGCCTCTGAGCCTCTGAGCCTCTGCCGGCCCCGGGCTCCAACGACTCGGGCTCCCCCTCGAGGCCCTGCCCCCAGTCCTCCCCCCGCCCCCTCCCGCCACACCACCTCCCAGAGGCAGAGCAGCAGTGACATGGCCTTGGCTCGCAGCCCGCCTGGAAGTCCCCTCGCACACGGGCCCCTCTGCAGGCCCAAGTCCCCTGTTGTGACACGTCTGATTTCTCATCTCACCAAAGGGCGCTCCCGAGTCTCCCCGGGCCTCCCTCCAGAGAGGAGCTGCCGTGCTCCTGCACTGCTGTGAACACAGCCGAGGGGGGGGGGGGGGGGGGGGGGCGCTTCCGGCTTCCACCTGCCCGATGACACTCTCAGGTAGATCTTTATCAGAATTGCTAAATTACGTGATGGCTCACAGCACAGGAAACCCAACGCGATAACCACACAGAACAGCACGCAGCACACGCCCCTCCGGGCCCCGGTGTGGAAGACGCCAGCCCCCGCCTCTGTAACGCTGGTGGGACCTGGAACACTCCTGAGACGAGGGGACCCTCGGAGAACGGGGAGGGAAGCCAGCCGCTGAAGCAGGTCCCTCTGGAAGGCACGCAGTCTCGGCCTCCAGCCATTCCGCACGGCTCTCGGCACGGCCACACCGCCCCCAGGACTCTGCCTACACGGCCGGCAGTTTTCACGGAAACCTCGAGAGAGAAAAAGGGACTCGAGAGAGAAAGGGACTCGTCCTGTAGGAACTGAGTGCGAACACAGTGGCCTCTGGGGGTGAAGATGCTGTCTGCTCACGTGAGGCGTCACCAGGAGGACACGCAACTAAGTATCACCCAGTGTTCGTCCGCCAATTCTTCTCTTATAGATTTTAAGTCATCTCTACAGCCAAGGGGGACGGGGCGGGGGGGGGGGGGGGGCGTGGACTCGCGATCCCAACATCAAGAGTCGGATGCTTCACTGACTGAGCCAGCCGGGAGCCCCCAGGATTCTCAGATTCTGCTGCACGAGACAGCCCGTCCCACGCAACCCCAACAACAGAGGTAACCCGCGTGTCTCCTCCCTCAGCCTCAGCTGGGGGTGCAGACAGACACTGGCAGCTGTGAGCAGTGGGCATTCTGGGAACCCTGGGACTCCGAGCAGCGTCGGGTCTCACAGCCCCGTGCCCCCTGATGTGCCATCCCGTCCACGTCACCACCCCCCCATTTTCAAGCCCACATTCCTACACCAGACCGCGGCAGAGATGGGCAGGCAGTCGTCCACACGACCCTGCCAAGTGGTCTTCAGAAAGGCTGCCGCGAGCACATCCTCACCAGGAGCACGTGGGGTGCCCGGTGCCCACCCTTGCCAATACCATTTAAAAAAACAAGAAGGGGGCGCCTGGGTGGCTCAGTTGGTTGAGTGTCTGACCTCGGCTCAAGTCATGATCTCGCTGTTTGTGAGTTCAAGCCCCGCGTCAGGCTCTGGGCTGACGGCTCGGAGCCTGGAGCCTGCTTCGGATTCTGTGTCTCCCTCTCTCTCTGCCCCTCCCCTGACTTCGGCTCAGGTCATGATCTCACAGTCTCTGGGTTCAAGCCCCGCGTCAGGCTCTGGGCTGACAGCTGGGAGCCTGGAGCCTGCTTCGGATTCTGTGTCTCCCTCTCTCTCTGCCCCTCTCCTGCTCATGCTCTGTCTCTCTCTTTAAGATGAATAAACATTTTTTAAAAAAATATTTTTTTTAATAAAAAAAACAAAACGATGGTGAACATCAGCCTACTGGGCTCATGCTGGCACCCATGGCTGCCTGTCCGTGAGCGTCCCTTCCCACGTGACCACCTGTGCCCTCAGTCGCTCATCTGCTCTGCACGTGACCGCACTGCCCCGTGTGCAGGCCTGGGGACTGCAGCGGGCATGTGCTTCTCCGTCACAGAGGGTCTCAGGAAGACAGCTGGCTCACAGCGCGCCTAGCAGGGTGGCTTAGTCAGGAGAGGGCGACCCGGGACACAAGGAACAGAACACTGGCCACACAGATGAACACGAATCCTTGGGGCGGACAGAATGGTCTTGCCGTCGCCCCTGTGACCTCGGCCCAGTGGCGTGAGCCTGGACGTGTGCCAGACCCTGCCCGGGGACTGGGTGTGCGGGGCGCACCTGCTGAGCGCGGAGTCCTGCCTTCCCAAGCTCAGGCGGCACACGCTGAACGCAGCCACCGGAGTGACCTCATGGCACAACGGTGTCACCACAGGACGCCGAGGCCCGTCTGGCTGCCAGGGCACACCACGCGGGTGACGCCCTCACTGCAGCCCCTGCAATGACACGCCTCTCCCCTGCAGCCCTCCGTGTCCATCTGTCCGTGCCGAGCACCACAGAGGCCACTCACCCTGTCCACGTGCTGTGGCCTTCCCTCAGTGCCACACAGTGACATTCCCCAGGACGAAACCCGAACCAGACGGCCATCTGCTAACGGAGGGCACTGACTGGGGCTGACTCGCTTGCTACCAGACCACAGCCTCAGTCTGAAAAGGACCCGCTGGGTCAGAAATTCTGTATCTGTGATGCTCCAGTTTTCCAAAGCAGGAGATCTGCTGCAGAAAAAAGGCTACAAAAACCCCTATCGTCTCTGCTTTCCTACATCAGATAATTGGCCAGGTTAAACAATAACTTCCCTCCTTTAACTGCAAGGACTGCCAAGTGGATGCTTGGAGCAAAACAAGCCTAATTAGTAACAACTGAACCTTCCAGAAATAAACCCATAAAGAAGCCACCTCCTTCCCCCTCGAAGTCGCTGACAGCCGGTCTCCCCAGACTCGGGAACATACGACAGGAAGGCACGCAGCGTCCACTGGCTTCCGGGGTCTCTGCTCTGACCTGGACCAGAAGGACGCTCTGTGGGAGCAGAGAACCGAACCGACTCCGTGTGAAGGCCTGTGCATGGTGGCCGACAGCAAGCACGGCCGCTCCTTGTTCCCACGGCCGGAAGAGGACGCCCCCGAGCTCGCCTCTGCGGAGCCAGGAGATGTGGGCTCCCTCGGCCGAAACTTGGGCCCGCATCCAGGGCGCAGAGGCCCCGGCCCCGCCGCTCCCATCTGCGGCCAGTGTGGGGACAGGGCGCAGACAGGGCAGGGACCGTGGCGTGTGGTGTGCCCAGCTCCCCCCGCGTTCCTTCGGAAGCGCTGCCTGCACGTGGCCGGGCCCTCGGGGCCTTTGCTGGGGCTCTGGTGCCTTCGGCCTGGATGTGGGGAGTGCACCTCCAGCGGCGGCCTGACGGGCCAAAAATCTTGGTTGCTCCAGGACACCCCCCCCCCCCCCGCACTTAACAAAACCAAATAAAAAGCTCTGGGTGAGAGGCACCAGGCTTGCTCAGTCAGTAGAATGTGCGGCTCTTAACCTCAGGGTCATGAGTTCAAGCTCCATGTCAGGCGTAGAGCCTACTTAAAGAATAAATAATACTCGGGGCGCCTGGGTGGCTCAGTCGATTCAGCGTCTGACTCTCAGTTTCAGCTCAGATCATGATCTCGTATTTCAGGAGTTCGAGCCCCACATCAGGCTCTAAGCTGACAGCACGGAGCCTGCTTGGGTTTCTCTCTCCCTCTCTCTCTGCCCTTCCCCCTCCCCTGCTTGTGCTGTCTCTGTCTCTCTCAAAATAAGTAAATAAACTTAAAAAAAAATTAAAAATAAATAAATAAAATAAATAATAAAATAAATAAATAGAAACATTGGGGCGGGGAGGGGCGGGTGGGGGGTAGCTTCTGGATGTGAATGCGAACTGCCCAGAGAAATAAAGTGTTTTTTTCCCTTATTAAAGAAAGGGCATTAGCTGAGAGGCTATGTTTAAAGTACATTTACCCAAATGTCCTACTTTCTGTAGACGGGAACAGACCAGCTACACGCCTGAAAGCCCGTCTGCAAACAAGACAAACAGCCATCACAAGGTGAATGGATAGGGAGGCGCGGGACCACCCCACGGGAGACAACGCGGCGGTTAAGGGTGAACTGACGCACACCCCCACGGGGACGGCATACACGGAGCGCGTGCGGAGGGAACGCACCCAGACAGAGCCGCGTACAGTGGAATCCCGTGTAGACGGAGGCCCAGAAGAGGCAACCCCAGGCCCCAGCAACGCAAACTCAACACCAAGGGGGCACCGGCTGCATCGGGGCCCGTGGCACTTACGGGGCAATGGGGCCGCACAGGGCACACGTTCACACTCATGCCTGTACTTACTCATGTCTACATCACACCTACGTTTAAAAGGAGAAAAAAGTGGGGTGCCTGGGTGGCGATTTCAGCTCAGGTCACGATCACACAGTTCCTGAGTTCAAGCCCTGCATCGGGGTCTGTGCTGACAGCATGGAGCCTGCTTGGGATTCTCGTGCGTGTTCTCTCTCTCTCTCTCTCTCTCTCTCTCTCTCTCTCCCCTCTGTCTCTTTCTGTCTCTCCCCCAACCCATGCCCTCCCCACAGCGTGCATGCCCCCCCTTTCTCTCTCTCAAAATAAACTTTGAAAAAAAAGAGAGAGAAAAGAAAAAATGTACACTTAGCTCAAGAAAGCATCAGTAGTGTGGTGAGTTACAGGGCCCATCCCAAAAAATATATCCATGCAGAACTTATATAAATGTGACCTTACTTAAAAAAGGGTCTGTGCACATGTAACTAAACTAAGGACTTGAGAGGAGACCGTGCTGTATTGTGTGGTCAGACCCTAAACCCAACAACCAGTCCCTAGAAGAGAAGGGAGAGGGACACTAGGGAAGGGGGCCACGTGGAGATGGGATGCCAGGGAGGCCAGGGCGGGCTCTGCCTGGAAGTCTGTGGGCGACGCGGCCCTGCCAGCCCCTCCATTCAGGTGTCACAGGCGTATGTGCCTGTGAAGAGGCCCCAGGGGACTAACACAACATCTGTGACGATAAATGGCCCGTCCCCCGTGTTCCCAGGCCCTGGTGGCCCGGCCGACGTGGTACGCAGCACATACTGCAGGCCAGCAGACAGTGCACTTAGCTTCCTGTCCTACTCAGGGGGACCCTCAGACCACCGGGGCTGAGGCGCCACCCCAGCTTCTGGGATGGCCGCCACCCAGCAGAGGGGACTCGGCTCTGGATCCCTGGCCACGTCCCTTCCCTGTGTCTACGACTCTGAACGGGATTCTTCCATGGCAAGGAGTGTTCACCACAGAAAGTGGGGTTTCTTCATTACAAACTAACAGAGAGAGTCTGCTGAGCCCAAAGCATGCGGCTGGTGGCCACTTGCTGTGTGCCCACAGGGGAAGGAAGGCTGGGGGAGACCCAGTCACGGCTCACACGCGAGGACACACCTGCTCCGTGTCCAGACAGTCCTCCCTCCAGAGCGAGCAAGCCCGGGAGCTGGCCACACGTGGGAACGGCTCTAAAGGACCTAGATGGCCTCCTCGAGGCCGCCTCTTAGGGGGCAAAGTCTGAAAAAGTGACTATCTGACCGTGTAAGAAAAAGCCTGCCAGCCCCGTGCTGGACGAAGGTACCACGCAGGACCCAGTCAAGGGCAGGGGACAGCCGTAGTTACGAAGAGGATACCAGTTTCCACAAAATAACTCTCAGACCTACTGAAATACAAAGGTACAGAGGAAAGGCCGGAAGAGAAACACAGGTTACAAAATCGTATGCCCACAGGGGTGGTGAAAACAGAACATGTAACATAAAAGAGAACTTCCCCATGAATCGAGAATCCAGAAACTATTGACACTGGCCATCTGAGTAGGAGGGCTACATTTTCCAACGTTTTGCCTATCTGTATTTTCTAATTTTCTACCACGCACACATACTGCTTCTAAAATCTGACCACAGAAGAAGACAAATTGAATTTAATAATAAATACCTTAATTAATAATATCTTATCCAAGTAAGATTTTTTTTATCTTACGAATCGTTTTACCTTCATGATCTGGACAAAGCCCTAGGAGTTTTGTCACAGGACGTACATGTCAAGGATGAAAGGCTGGAAACCCATATAGTGGGAAGGAGGGGAGCCTGGAGCCCACAGCTATGCAGACACGCCCTCCAGCGCCGCCTGCCCGGAGTTCCCGTAGTCCACAAGCATAATAAAAGGGAAGTTTTGCTGTTAGGTAATAAAAACCATCTAATACAACAGCCTTGGACACTGGCAATCCCTCCTGGACGCAAACAAAGGAGTAGGACGTGGCCAAGCCGGCTTTAAGGCTTGTATCCACCGATTCAAAGAACAAAACAAAACAAAACAAAAGCTGTGCCCTGGGTGAGGTGGCCAGCACAGCACACAGAGGTCAAGCCACAGCCCAAGTCCACAGCCCTACTGTGCACCCCACGTGAGCTGCATTTACAGAATGTACAAGGTGAAAACAATTACTTTTCAAACGATCCCAGGAATTTGGAGCACCCCTAAATCTGTTCAAGAGGAGTTATTGTATTTCATGATTTCCTCATTAGAAATAGTTTCTATCCTCATCATTTTATAATAAAGTAACAATAGCTGTGATTTTCACTGAAATGTTTCAAGTATGCATAAAAGTATGAGAAACAATGCAACAAACACTTATGTATTCACCATCTGTTCACTTTGCCATATTTGCTTTGGAATTTTTTTCTTTTTAGATAGAGGGAGGGAGGGGGAAAGGGAGGGGAGAGGGGTGAGGAGGGAGAGAGAGAGAGAGACAGGGAGAGGAAGACGGGGGAGAGAGAGAGAGAGGCAGAGAGAGACAGAGAGAGGGAGGGAGGGAGAATGAATCCCAAGCAGGCTCCACACTGTCCGTGCAGAGCCTGACTTGGGGCTCGATCCCATGAACTGTGAGATCATGACCTAAGCCAAAATCCAGAGTCAGACAGTCAACCAACTGAGCCACCCAGGTGCCCCAGATTTTTTTCTTTTTTCTTTTTTTTTTTTTAATGTTTATGTTTTGAGAGAGGGAGAGAGAGTAAGAGCATCCGCGGGGGAGGGTCAGAGAGAGGGAGACACAGAATCCGAAGCAGCTCCAGGCTCTGAGCTGTCGGCACAGAGCCCAACACGGAGCGTGAACTCACAAAGCGTGAGATCGTGACCTGAGCTGAAGTCGGACCCTCAACTGACTGAGCCACCCAGGGGCCCCTGAAGATTTTGGGTTCTGATGCCAATCTGACTTTGGCGCTCATCGTCTGCGTCCATGTCTTCACACTTACCTTACGTGTAAGCGTGTAAACACAGTACATGGTATCTTCACAGGAAACACTGCGCAGACCCTCATGCCCCATCCCCTCCCGAGTATGCTTGTGCCATCTGTCTGCGCTCCTGTCGCCCGCGCACAACTGCGCTCCTCACTGGGGGCGTCTGGCCCCTCTGGGAAACACGGGTCTCTGCTGACTGGTGCTGGTGTCTCCCTGCTCCTCATGCTACAAACACCCCACAGTGAGCACTGTCGGCGCGGCTCCTTCCGCAGCTAAGAGTCCCTTTAAAATTTACAGCCAGAAACGGACTTACAAGAAACTGAGTGTAAATGCTTTTAAAAATCTGATCGAACTTGACACTACACAGCCATTCACGAACATGCCCTCTTCTACGCTGTAAACTCATCACGAAATTCGGCTGCGAGAGGGGAAGGGTGCTGTGCACATAACAGACTCCTGAGGAACAAGGTCAGGTTCCACAAAAAGTCAACAATCAGTGCTCAAGCAGTCAGGTGGAGCCCGAGACTCGCCCTGGGCAAAGCAGCACACAGCGAAAGGACAGGAGTTGAAAGCCCCACGGCCCGGATAGTTCTGAAACCCAGAAATCACACGAGCAAAGTACGATTCGTGAGTGTTCCTCAGGAAGGAAGGAGCTACAGCTCTTGCCCAATTCTTAGAGAGTCCAGGACCCCAAAAAGGTTTTGACGGTGGTTTCTTCTTTCCACACAAGGCGGCACGTGCGAACGCCCAAACAAAGCACTGGAGGGACACTTTACTTTCCAAATCCAACTTCCGAATCAACTAAAAACTCACTAACAAACCCAGAGGAACGCAATTGTATTATAAATGACCAGACTTCTCTCTTATTAAATTTTTATTTTTTTTTTAACATTTATTTATTTTTGAGAGAGACAGAGACAGAGCATGAGCAGGGGAGGGGCAGAGAGGGAGACACAGAATCTGAAGCAGCTCCAGGCTCCGAGCTGTCAGCACAGAGCCTGACACCGGGCTCGAACTCAGAGGCATGAGATCACGACCTGAGCCGAAGTCGGCAGCTCAACCCACTGAGCCCCTCAGGCTCTTTAACCCAGAAAAAACCATATCATAACCGAAGTCATGACTCACACTGTTCATATGCAATACTGTAAAATTTTTAAAAACTGAGATTTCCACTGAGAAAAATTCCAAAGCCCAAGTTCACAGTCCTGTGTCAAGGGGAAGAAGGATGTGAAACCACCTGCGGATCTGAAGGTTGGCTGTGCTGTGGAATGCAGACAAGACCGGAAAACAAGGCTGTCCTGTCTCTCTCCACAGTGAACACGTCTCGGGACTCCTCTGTGTAAGTCAGCAGGTAGAGTGATCACGCACTCAAGCTAAAAGGGCACAGACAACATACAGCGGACAGGGCGGCCTACCAACTTCGCGGGCACACCAGCAAGGCTCTTGTGTGCACAGACCCCACCAAGCGTCCCCACCTTCCGGAAAGACTGTGTGGGTGAGACCGAGGCACATCACCTTAGCAACAGCTCCAAACATACGTGCACCCAACACCGGCTGCTTTCTGAAAGCTGTAAACAGAGGACAATGGCATCAAAGTTCCAGATTAAGGCAAGGACCATCCACCCCCTGCCCTCTCTACCCTCCCCCAGCCTTACATCCCACTGAGAACACTGAGTGATTCCGCGTGTGCAAAGGTGCTTCTAATCCCCAAGGATGTGGAACACTGCATAATTACGTACCCACCAGAGGCACCTTCGTGCACAGACACACAGTGGCCACGGGACGGCAGTCTGTGGCAAAGGACACAGCTTTGGGCCCGGAGCAGCTATGGCCCTGGCAGGGATTTCTGGGCCTGGCTGATCCAGGTCGCTGGAGGGCCTCCTCCCCACAGGCTGAAGGTTCCAAGGTTCTTGTGACAAAGCAGGAAGTCACAACAAAACAGGAGAAAGGTGCGGCAGGCCTCCAGCCTCGGGAAATCAGGGAGAGTTTCCTGGTAAAGTCCAAGGTATGGGCCTCTGAACCCATTTCCATCTTTGGAAAACACAGTCCGTTTCATCTTACGGGAAGAAAACTTAGTAAGTACTCCCCGGAGATCTGAAGACTGTGGAACTCAACCATTTGGTCTAGGATAAACCGCGGCATAAACAGGTGTGCCCGGGACCAGGCCTGAACACGGCCTGGCGGGAGTGACACGCCAAGAGTGAGGCGGGGCTGGACGCGGGAGAAACTGGCTTGTTTCAAGCCAACTTGGTTCCGATCATAAATTTCCACCGTCTCCGTCCATCTGCCTCCAGCTTCTGATGTGCTGGGGAATGATCTGCTTTCTCCTTATTCCCTTCCTACCATATTCTTCAAGCAGCAGACAGAAAAGGAGGCGAATAAATCCACATGCACGGACTGTCATCTTTAAGAGAAAAAAACAAACCTGGTATTTCACGCCGCGAACCCTGCTGTGGGCCGTACAGATACGCTTCTCCGTACAGCCGCCGCCAAAGCTCAACTCTCAATATCCCACGGAAACGCAACTGCGTGATCAAACGGAGATGTGAAAGTGTCCTGAGAATAATCCCTCTTCTGTCCACTGAGGACTGAAGACAAGTCCACGTCTTTCTACACAGGTACTGACCCCCATGCGGCAAAGGGGTGGAAGAAAGGAAGGAGGTGAAGGCAGGGAGGGCCTGCATCACGTGTCCTGAGAAAGGCGCCACGGGTGTGCTCGAGGACGCTGACCTCAGGACGCAGACACCGTGTGAGACTGAGCACTCATGTTCGTGGGCAGCTAAGTGCATTTTGCTGAAGCAACGTCCAAGTTCCTAAGCGGACAGAAACCAACACCCATGAACTCCAACACTGTTTTACAGGCCCAGCTATTCAAATGCATCTGTGGCAAATGCTTTCAAAGTAAAAACAACTCAGATTTGTCTTTCTAGGTGACCGTGCCCTTGTGTGTAGGCTGGGGGGAGGGGGGGAGTGGGGGAGACCCTGGCAGTGGAGGGACACCCGTGAGAAAACGCAAAGAAGCCGGCCAGCTGCGGCCCGAGGAAGAGTACTGCAGGGGTCTATGCGGTCTCCTCCCAGGGAAAACGGACAGAGAATCTCGTTCCCGAAGACTCGCTGTTCTGCCTCTTGGAGAGCTCCTCGAGCTCTGGGAAAGGAGCCCCGTGCTGCGAAGCATCTCCCCACTCCTCCTCGGCCTCTCTGCCGGGTTCCCTGTCCAACGTGCTTCGTGCTCCTCTGCTGGCAACAGGAGGCTGTGTCCCGTGTTCCAAAGACCGGGGCGAGCTGGCGGCATGGAGGGAACGGAGGCCCTGGATGCTGCCGGCCGGGGAGAGCGCAGGCGCCACACCATCCACTGCTTGGTGGCTCGAGGCCGCCTGTCTCAGCCTCCTTGCCTGTCCGCCGGAAGGCTGGGGAGCACGGATGAGTGCTCCCCACCCTGGCAGCTGTACCGGGTGACGGTGCCCCCCTTCAATCCGTGTCTGGGATTTAACGATCCATTTCAAATTACATCTGCACAGCACTTTACTTTCAAACGTTATTTTATTTAGAGCCCCTAAGTAGTTTCAGTTGAACAGATGGCATTATTTCCACTTTACAAACAAGACAGGAGCTGAGGCGATCTGAGACACACTGTCACGGGGAGTGCCCGGCAGGCAGGACCCCCGACTGGGGACCCTCTCTCGGGGCCACAGGCCGGCTGAGGGTGAACGAGCTCCCAGGGAAAGACGGATAGATCTCATCCCCTTGGGGACAAAAAAAATCATTCCGTCTTTCACAATTACCCATGAATCAAGGAGTCTCACCTTCCACTGTGTACAAGCTGCCTCGGTCCTGAAGAAAACCCTGGGTGTTTCTCGGCAAACGGGCCTACGGAGGCTCAACGAGACCTAAGGACAAGCAGGGCCAGGCTGGCCTGCTCGCCTGGGGAAGCTGGCAGGGGCCACCACACAGGCAGAGTTCGCAAGTGTCAGGGTTAAAAATGAGGACAGGAAAGATGACTTTGGGAGCAGCATCCCTCATCAGTAACAAATGAAAAGACAACAATGGACGAGGTAGGAAGTTGAACAACTTGAGAGTTTTTGTCTTCACCTTGAAGTAAACACCAAATTGCATTTTCTCTGGTTTTGCTATAAGACTTCTCGTGGAAAATACCACTGAAAAGAGACAGTGAGAACAAGTGAAAGTCAGAGGAAAAACCACACACACACACCATAATCCAAGCTAGAGTGACCAGGAACATGAAGCCTGGCCCCGGGCAGCCTGCCAGGTGACCACACACACTGACAAGCTACTTGAAGCGAACACAGGTGTCAGCACCAGGGCATAGAACCCTGTCAAGGTGACCACGAAATGAAGGTGTATAATGGCCACATTTGTGGAGGAGGAAAAAATGAATAGGAAAAAACTCCAAAAACACAATTAAAAAAAATAGAGAGAGAGAGAGAGAGAGAGAGAGAGAGAGAGAGAGAAACACAAGTGAAAACAAACAGAAAGCCCAGTACAGTATGACACATGTTCACTGAGTCTGAAAGTAAGAGGGTGAAGAAATCCAGTTAGGAGACAAAGTCCATCAGATGGGAACAGGAAAGCTGAGAATCAGCGAAGGAAATCTAACACAAAAATCTGGAAAGATTCCAAGAGGAGAGAAGAGATGAACCACGCAAATACTGAGCAGGGCAGAGGCTGCTGCCTTAGCACGGGCACAGGCTTGGGGCCAACGCACAGCCCAGGAGGCAAAGTCACGGAAACACGGCCAGAGGCCCCTTTCACGAGGAGAGGGTTCCAAACCTGTGCTCACGTGAAAAGCCTCCCCGGAAAGAGCAGGAGCTGACGGGAAAATGGAGCTGGCACTACCAGAGGACAGGAGACGACCCCCCACCAAAAGTCAGAGTACACAAGATTCGTACACAGCAGTGAGCACACACGACACGTTCCGCCAACTCCCGTCAAGGACACAACAGACGGTCATGAGCACTGACCAGGCGCAGACCTACAGAGCACGTCGAAACCCTCTGAAAGGATCACTTCTTGCCCCTCGGTGCAACTTAAGACACGGGAAGGCAGGACCAGGAAAGACCTTAACTCTGAGAATTAAGAAATGTGATTCTAAGGACAAGGACCAAGGACAAACTCAGGGGAGTGGTGATTAAAAATCTTCAAAACAAGGAACGACGTAACGCTACACAGTAAATTTGGAAATCCAGGTAAAGTAGCTCTCAGAGGAAAATATACTTATTTCCAGAAGGCATCCCCAAAGAGGTTTTAAAAATCAGAATAGGGGCGCCTGGGTGGCTCAGTCAGCTGAGCATCTGGCTTCGACTCAGTTCATGATCTCACGGTTCGTGGGTTCAAGCCCCGCGTCGGGCTCTGTGCTGACAGCTCGGAGCCTGCTTTGGATTCTGTGTCTCCTCCTCTCTGCCCCTCCCCTGCTCACACTTGCTCTCTTTTTCTCTCTCAAAAAAATAAATAAACGTTAAAAAAAAATTCTTTTTATATCACAATGGGCAGGGGGGGCACCTGGATGGCTCAGTTGGTTAAGCGTCCAGCTTCGACTCGGGTCATGATCTCAGTTTGGAAGTTTGAGCCCCACGTCGGGCTCTGAGCTGACAGCACACAGAGCCTGCCTGGGATTCTCTTTCTCCCTCTCTCTCTCTCTCTCTGCTTCACCCCCACCCCGCTTGTGCTCTCCCCCCCCCCAAAATAAATAAATATAAAAAAAAATCAGAATATATCCAAAAACATAAAAGGAAAATATGATAAGGAACACAAAATAAAACACATAATAGAGACCGAACAAAGTAAAGACAGATTTTTATTTTAATGATCCATAAAATAGCCGAGCTGAAGTAGACAGGACAAGCTAAATGGTGGAATAGGACAGTAATGAGGCAAGTCAGAAAGGAAGGACTTTCTGGTCAGCGGGAGGGAAAGCAGAGGGTGAAAAGAAGTGGCTGGCCTACCGGAGGTGACCGTGGGCCCCACTCGGGCCAGACCCTGGCTGGGGCTAAACAATGGACCCACAGAACGCCTCTCCACACCGGAATATCAGAGGGGATAGGAAAGTGACAGGGTTTTATAAAACTAATAAATATACATCATACATTCAAGTGAATGAGGATCCATAGACACACATACGCTAAATAGGCAACATGTACTAAGATTTACTGCAGGAATCGGGTTCCAGGGCTCTGAGGGCAGGTGGGGCACGGCTCGTCTCAAGGTCTCTCGGCAGGTGGAATCCAGCCGCTCACACTCCCTGGGCTGACCGTGGTCTGTAAACACATGGGCAGATCCCTTCACGGGGACACCTAAGCCAGAGTCTGAGGAACAGCACAGCCGCCTACCCCAGGTGACCCACCACACACATGTACACATACATGCACGGAAACACCGCAGAGAAAGGTTTCTGGGCAGTGAAAATGTCATGTTTTAGGTTTTACCTTTGGCCGTGTTTCCTAATTTTCCAAAATGTGGAGTACTGCTTCAACAATAAAGGTTATTTTTAAAAAGAGAAAACAGGTGACCATGAACAAGCCCACCTTATCACTGCTATTAGGAAAAGAGTATTCAGTGATTCACCTGCAAGCATGAGGCCAGTCAGCTGCAGGTATCTCCTAAAAGGTCTGTTGCCAGACTGAGGAAGTGCCCTTGCATTTGCAGAGTTTTATCATAAATGGGCATGAGATTTTGTCAAATGCTTTTTTTTTTTTTTTTTGCGGGGGCGGGGCAATCTTTAGAGATAATCTCATGGTTTTTCTCTTTTATTATGTCAATATGGTATATTACATTGATTTTTGAATGTTAAACCAAATTTGAATTCTGAGATAAATCCACTTGTCATGAAGTAGGACTACCCTTTTGTGTTGCTAAATTTGCTACAAAGTAAGGACTTTTACAGCCACATTTGTGTGGACCTGGGCCTACACCTTCTTGTCCCGTCCTCTCTCTCTGTGCACACCCTCCAGTGCTGTGGAGGACCTGAGTATAACTGGCATCCCTTTCCTTCTTTAATGGATGGTATAAATCAACAGTGAGGCCAGGTGAGACTAGAGGTTTCTACGTGTCAAGAACTACAATTAAATATTCAATTTCTTTAATAGATACAGGGCTACTCAGGTGATCTATTTCTTCTTGAGTGAGCTTAGGTAATTTGTGTCTTGTAAGGAATTCATTCATTTCATCTAAATTGTCAAATTTATTGACATAAAGTTAATAAAATTCCTTTATCCCTTTAATGGCTATAGGATCATCGTGATAGTCCCTCTCTCATACCTGCGCCTGAAAAAATGTCTTTTTTTTCCCCTGATTTGTTTGGCTAAATGTCGATCAGTTTTATTTATCTTTTCAAAGAACCAACTTTGGAGTTCATTAATTTTTCTCTATTGCTTTTTTAAAAACTATCATTTTGATAGATGAAATAAGCAGAAGACATTCCACTCCCATTCATGTGAAAAAGTGAGCACACTAAGACAGAAAGACATCGTCAACCTAATAAAGGCAATCTACTGAAACTCAGGAGGTGAGGACTTCACAGCGAAAGATGAAGCCTTCCCTCTCAGACTGAACAAGGCAAGAAAGCCCACTCTCAACACTTCTGTCCAGCATGCAGGACCCGGACGGTGCAGTAAGACAAGAAAGAAACGGGTATACAGAATGGGAAAAGGAAATGTGTCTTTACTCACATTGGCATAAACATCTATGTAGAGCATTCTACAAAATCTGTTTTTTAAAAAACTACAATAAGTAACATTTGGCAAAGTTCCAAGATGTGTCCCTATTTTAAAATATGAATTGGGGGCGCCTGGGTGGCGCAGTCGGTTAAGCGTCCGACTTCAGCCAGGTCACGATCTCGCGGTCCGGGAGTTCGAGCCCCGCGTCGGGCTCTGGGCTGACGGCTCAGAGCCTGGAGCCTGTTTCCGATTCTGTGTCTCCCTCTCTCTCTGCCCCTCCCCCGCTCATGCTCTGTCTCTCTCTGTCCCAAAAATAAATAAATGTTGAAAAAACTAAATAAATAAATAAAATAAAATATGAATTGTATTTCAGGACACCTGGGTGGCTCAGTCAGTTAAGCGTCCGACTTTGGCTCGGGTCAGGATCTCGTGGTTTGTGAGTTCAAGCCCCGAACCTGGCTCTGTGCTGACAGCTCAGAGCCTGAAGCCTGCCTGGGATTCTGTGTCTCCCTCTCTCTCTGCCCCTCCCCTGCTCATGCTCTCTGTCTCTCAAAAATGAATAAATGTTTTTAAAAAAATTGAAATATCAATTGTATCTCTATGCATCACCAACAAACAAGAGGACACCGAAATTGAAAAAACAATACATTCAGGCGCTGGCTCAGTCGGTTGAGCATCCGACGCTTGATTTTGGCTCAGGTCATGATCTCACAGTTGTGGGACTGAGCCTCATGTTGGGCTCTGCGCTGAGCCAGGGGCCTGCTTGGGATTCTCTCTCTCTGCCCCTCCCCTACTCACGCTTGTTCACGTGTGCACTCTCTCTCAAAATAAATAAACTTCAAAGGAAAAAAACACAATACACTGAGTAATGTGCCAAACTGCTGAATCACTATACTGTATACATGAAAGTAGTATAACACTGTAATTAAAAAAATACGGTCACAACGGCACCCCCGAAATGAATTACGTAGGGATGGAATGTGTGCAAGACCTCCCTCAATACACATAAGATTCCCTGCTAACGTGCCAGTTCTCTCCAAATTAATTTACAGATTCAACACCATCTCAATCAAATTCCCATCTCCTTTTCGTAGTACATGACGAGCAGATTCTGAAGTATACCATGCAAATGAAGGCCCACATGGGAAGCCGGACCCTACGGTTCCAGACTTCCTATGAGGCTACAGTAATCAAGACAGCGTGACACTGACACGCAGACTGATGGAAGAGAACAGAGTCCAGAAACAGACTCTCACATACACACTCTTCTCAAGAAAAGTAAAGCAACTGAGCGGGAAACGGGGAAACCATAATCTCGTCAGCAGGTGGAGCTGGAATAACTTGGATGCCCCCACGCAGAAGCAGCAGGGCGAGGAGGCTTTAACCTTGCCTCACACGAAAATGATCTCAAAACGGATTAGAAAACTGAATCCAAGAACCAGAACTACATAACTTCTAGAAAATGTAAGAGAAAATTTTTGTGACGTTAGGTCAGACAAAAAGTGGAAAGCAGCTAAGAAAAAACACCTGTTGGACTTCACTAAAAACTTGTGCTCTTCAAAGACACTGAATTAAATGAAAAGTCAAGCCACAAACTGGGAGAAAGTATTTGCACAAGAAAAATCTGGTGATGCACTTGTGTCTGAAATACATAAAGAACGCTCAGTAACATTTTATTAAATAGACAAAAATAAATAAATATGCATGGATACTTCACCAAACAAGATATACAGATGATCGCCCCCCCCCCCCCGCCCCGCCAAACCAAAAAATAACCTGCAACATTTGTCATTAGGGAAGGGAAAGAAGTCCACAAGGGACACCACTAGAAATCCACTTAGAACGGCCAGATTACAGAGACTAACCACACCAGGGACAGTGAGGAAACACAGCCAATGGACTCTCATTCACCCTCGGTGGGATCAAGGTATTTCGTGTACAGTCACTTTGAAACAGTTTGGCAGGTTCCTAAAAAACTAAATGTTTCCCTGCCATGTGATCCAGAAATCCCAGTCCCAAGTATTTGCCAGAGAGAAAGTAAAGCGTAGAGCCACGTACAGTGCTTTGTATGTAATTATTCATAGCAGCTTTTTTGTAATAGCTAAAAATTGGAAACGGTGCAAATGTCTATCAACTACTGATCAGACAAACGTGTGACATATGCATCCAACGGCAGAGTGTGCTAAGTGAAAGAAACCATTCACATTATATTGTAGAAAAAGAAAGCCTACAACGACAAGGTCCAGCAGTGGTGCCCTGGGTCCAGGGACCCAGGAAGGTGTTGGCTACAAACAGGCACTTTCCAGGGCGATGGAGAAGTTTTATGTCACGGCTGTGGTGGTGGGAACAGGACTCACTGGTGTTAAAACCTACCACGCTCTACACTTTGCGTATGAAACCGATGCATTTCGTAACACTTAAGTTATGTCTCCATAAAGCTCCCAGAAAGAGGGGCTGAGGAGGTAAAAGCGACAAGGAGGACCGTCTCTTTAAGAGGACTTCTGCCATAAGGGGAGCAAAGAAATGGGGGGGCAGCTGGTGGTAAAAGGGGGATTGGGGTTTTTTTTTTTGGAAAGAAGGGGGCACCTCACACTCACCCCTCCAAAAGCAAGTCTGGGGGAGAGGAGTCGGGAAGGGAGGTACTCGTGCCCTGTGGGGCAGCGGCTGCGGCAGGAGCAGGCAAAGGGCAACTCCTGCCGGGCGTGCCGGGCGCACGGACGGCCAACGGGACGTGCGCACGGCTTCTCTAGAAGGATTTGTCAGCGCGGTTCCCGTGGCCACGTCAGCTGGGCCGGAGGCTGGCTGACCAGCGCAGAGCTGGGAAGGGGCCACCCGCTCACGACCAAGTTAAACAGCTGATCCTCGTTTGTAGGCAGACGTGGTCCCCGCTCACACAGGGTCACGCCCGACTTTCTAATGAAGCGTCTGACAGACTCTCTTTAATGTGTCTCTAAGTTGAACCCTGGACATCTGGGTTCTCTGTTTTTGCCATTATAAACAATACTCCATGGACATCCTTATTCTTGTTATGTGTCCATAGGTACACGTGCCCCTGAGCACCACACAGTATGGGATTCCATGACAGGAAATGTCCAGAAAAGGCAAAGCCATAGGGACAGAAATTAGGTGGGTGGCCTGCTCAGGGTGGGGAGGGGGTGAGCAGTGCTGGCCACAGGCCACGGGTTTCTTTCCGAGGGGACGAAAGCACCGTGAAGCGGAGTGTGAGTGGGGTGTGGTGTTATCTGCGAACCCACGGAAGACCCTCAACGGGGCTACTGTGCAGTATGCAGGGGGGATTTCAACAAGGCTGACACCTGCTTCCAACAGCCTGGACCTGGTGCCCGAGGGATGGACTGTGGTTGGAAGGACCGGGCGGCACGTGCCACACCCAAGCCAGGGTCAAAGCCAGGCGTCCAGACCCAGCGAAGGTCTTTTCCACCTCTTGCCGGCAGGCAGCACACCTCGGCGTGGCCCCGGAGAAACGTGCTCATTCAGTGGTCAGTGGGACACCTCCTGGGCACAGAGGGGGCATGTCAAGGAAGCTTCTGCACTGTCAGGCCGCTTGGCAAACGCCACTCCAGGAGCAGCCGCACCTCCCTCCTGTGCAGCCCCCACATCCTCGGGAGGCCCGTGGCCGCCTCTCGCCCAGTCGCGCCCAGGCTTCGGCAGAAAAGCGTCCTGGGGCCCTGGTCAACGTGGCTTCCACCTGCTCCTGGGAACGTGTGTCGCCAGCCTGCACGTGGCGCTGTCCTCACGGCCACGGCGCCTCCAGCACCACCTCTGCCACCGTCTCTTCCGCGCAGTGGCACGTTTCAGCAAAGGGACCATTACACCGATACTGTTTTTAAAGTCACATATTTCATGAAAGGGGTATACATTTTAAAGATCTAAATATTAACTGTACAGGGTCTATTTTGTTCATCCTAACATGGATGTAAAATTGTAACACAAGGCAAAGGCTGTCAGGAAAAGTCATCACAAATGAACACTGTCCAGGCAACTGGATGGACCCAGTCGCGTATTTATATAATGTCACATTTCCAAGAAACAGACCCCCAGACGTGACACTACAGCCCTCAGCACGGAGACACCAAACATGAGACCAGCCACTGAGGGGGAGGCAGGGACTACCCGCGCCTGGGGCAGCAGGCCGTGTGGCGCAGAGCTGGGGCGGGGAAGCCCCGCGCCGGCCCAGCGGCACCCCTGCCAGGGCCCCGGCCGTCCGCTCGGCCAGCAGCGTCACTTTAGTGCACGGGGCAGGGCGGAGGGTGTTGGAAGCACTGTGGCTCCTTCCGAGGCACAAGTCTTCACAAAGTGGTCCTACATGTGAGAAACGCTGCATTAGGAAAACAAATGTCCTCGGGGCACCTGGGGAGCTCAGCCGGTTAAGCATCTACCTTCGGCTCAGGTCGTGATCTCACCGTTTGGGAGCTGGAGCCCCGTGTCAGGCTCTCTGCCGTCAGCGCAAAGCCTGCTTGGGATCGTCTGTCCCCCCACCCCTGCCCGCCCCTCCCCCGCCCTCCCTCTCTCTCTCAAAAATAAACTTAAAAAATTTTTAAAAAGAAAGAAGAAAACGGTCCTTGTTGAAGCACAGTGTCTCACCCTGCAACTCGAAAAGCCTCCTCTTCCTCCTCACTCTCGATTTGAGAAAGGATGCTCCGAGACCATCAATATTCTCCCCAAGTACAATCTCAGGGAGCAGCGCCGTGTGAAGCTGGCCAGTCACCTGCACCGGCAACCCCACGGCAGGCAAAACGTGGGGACCCTCACGAGCCAGGAGATGTCAAGGTGTGCCGAGCGGTCCCCTGCTCCTCCCAGATGGGCCCTGGCGAGGCTGCGGCCACCATACGCGGTTCCCTGTGGAGGCTGGATCATCAAAGTGTGCGGAGGATGCCGTGCTGCTCTGCAATGTCCTGTGCTGAAAAAGAGTCCCCCCCCCCCCGCAGCGAAAGAAAGAGTCCCCAGAGGCGGAGGGGGGCAGGGGCAGACCCTCCAAGCCCAAGGAGGGGCTCATGGTGACGTGCCGGACACGTGTGAGGATCTAAGGAACTACTGGAACAACAGGTGTTTTTACCCAAAAAAACATCGGAAAAGGTCGAGATGTTGCCAAGTCTTCCCACACAGACAGTCGCGGGTCTCAGGAGGGGAAGGGGCAGGGGACCCTTGTCCCTGTGCCACCACCCCCTGGCCCCCAGATGTCCCTGTAAGGGCCGAAGACACGGGAGCCATCATCCCAGACTAACTTCTCATCAGCCAGGCTGTTTTGCTTAAAAGATCCAATCAGGGTTAACAAGAATTCTGTGAAAAAATGTCAAATTATCACCCGTGATGAGCTTCGCCTCAGTACAAGCTCTGTGTGCTGCTTCTGAAAGCTTTCTTTTCCAGCTACGACAATAAACTCAGAACCAGACCCACTAATCACAAGTGTTATACGTAACAAGATGTTTTAAAAACAGAAGTTTTATTCCACTGATACACAAAGTAAGAACCCAAGATGCTTCGCTGTTCCTTTACCTTGGAGAGGGCAGACATATAGTGAGGGGGGCAGCAGGTTCCTGAACACCTGGTGCCTGGTGGGTGGGCACCTATTTACAGGCAGCAACCCTCCTGCAGAGCTTCTGGGGGGTGGGTGGGAACCAGGAAGTAACCCCATGAAACGAGTAAAGAGAAAACATCTTCCCGCTGGGGAGACGGGGGCTCGGGACTGGAAGTGAACAGAGCCCAGAGGAAAACCCAGGGCCTCTCCCTGGAATGCCTCCCCAAGCGCTGGGAACCGAAGAGCTGGACGCCTGGTGAGCAGGGCAGGTGCACAGAAGAAAGAGGAGAAACGCACCCGATGGCCTTGGCCCAGAGCCACGCTCGCTCGGGAGGACCGCCTCACGTCGCACCCGTGGGAGAAGAGAGCGGACAACTGCGACAGCATTCTGAAAACTTCACCACCAACCGCCACTTTTCCCGACAAAGGACAGTATTTCTATTCTCAAATTTATAATCCGTATCTTTTTAAAAATGCAACATTTATAGATTGCAAACAGTGAACAGTCTGTTCTGGATTTTTAAAAGTTATTTATTACTGATTCTCGACAGTCCAAAGGAGACATCTTTTGTCAAGGGAGTAAAGGGGAAAGTTCCCTTTGTGACAGGTGTCTTTCTCTGTCATCACTAAATGAGGGACTCTGGACAGCAGCTGGCCGTGCCATGCGGCCGGATGCACACACTACTGGCTCCGACAGCAGCTCTTTCAGAAGGTTCTAGTCCAATTCTATGGACCCCCTGAAAGGATGGAGCTCCTCCCCCAGGAGACTCGGGGCTGGTGGGGTCGGCTCCTGGCCAACCCCAACTGTCATGGGGATCGGCGGGCTGCTCCCTCAGGACGACAGATTCCACTGCTGACAGTCCAACATCCACGTTTGACACCTTTTATTCTAGAAACATACTGCAAGATAACCCAAGGGCAGAGATGGGAGTGAGGATGAGGATGTGGGAATAACGACGGGGGCGGGTGGTGGGCGGAAGGTGACGGGAGTGGTGCTGCAATGAGCCTATATGCACGCGCCTCCGAAGGGCAGGGCGGGTGCCGGGATGGACAGTCTTTGTCTACCCAGGACTCCTCTCCGACCAACAGCCCTGCTGGTGAAGGCAGCACCGTGCTATGAAGGAAGAGAGAGAAACCGCTGACCACGTGTCCTGACTGGCTGGCATCTCGGGGGGGGGGGGGGGGGGCACCGAGCAGCAGGCCAGGCAGGGTGAGGACAGACACGAGTCCCGTGCAGGGCCGACAGGAACGTAAAGTGGTGCGGCTGCCACCGAAACATCACGGCGGATCCTCAACAAAGTGAGTATGAAACTATGCCAGTAGGTCCAGCAATCCCCCTTCTGGGAACACACCCCAAAGAAATGAACGCAGGGTCTCAAAGAGATGTCTGCACCCGCACAGTCACATCAGCGTTACTCACGACAGCCAAGACATGGAAGCAACCCAACCATCCATCCACGGATGAATGGATAAAGATGCTGTGTTCACACACAATGGGGTGTTATGCAGCCTGCAAAGGAAAGGATATCCTGACACCTGCTTTAACAAGGATGAAACTTACGGACATCATGCTCAGTGGCATAAGCCAGATAAAAACAAATACTGTGTGATTCCACTTCTTTCTTTAGTATTTATTTTTGAGAGAGTGCGCATGTGCTCACAAGCAGGGGAGGCAGAGAGAATTTCAAGCAGACTCTGTGCTGTGAGCGTGGAACCTGACATGGGGCTCGAACTCACCAAACCATGAGATCATGACCTGAGCCAAAATCAAGAGTCAGACACTCAACCGACTGAACCCCCCAGGCGCCCCTGTGTGATTCCACTTCTAAGAGGCCCCTAGAGGAATCAGATCCATACAGACAAGACAGAGATGGGGTGACAACAGGCCATCCATGATTGAGGCCATCACAGCCCATCCCGACCGGGCCTCCTTCCCCCGACAGGATACCCCCTCCTGGCCTGGCCTCCCCTCGGCCCTATCAGAGCAGGAGAAGCGCCCACACCGCGGCCCTGGGGCCCCAGGGCCCCAGGCTCCCAGCAAGCCAAGAGGGGGCTGTGCCCGTCACACAGTAAACCAGGGGACCTTGCTGCTGGAGAGGAGCAACGGCGGGCCGCTGTGCTCAGCCCCTCCCGGACCACCCTTCCCTGGAGTGCCCAAAGCAATGCTCAGGAGCAGAGTGGTTTCCGCCTGGATGTGGGGGTCTAGGAGGGGAGCTTCTGGACCAGGGGCCGCAGGTGAGCAGGTCAGAGGACAGAACATGGAGCATGCAAGCCAAGCAGAGTTCAAGGCGGGGGGTGGGGGAGGGACCTGGGAGAGGCACTGCCACCCTCCACTCCTGCAGGCCTGCTGCCAGGACACCCACCTCTCCAGGCGGCCGGAGCGCGGGCTGCTCCGTTCAGGGAACACCTTTCCTTTCTCTTGGCCTTTCTTGTAAACAACGCTAGGATCAAAGGGATGAAAGTATGAAGTCCTTCAAAACACAAACCAGGTGCCATCACTGCACTCACTTTCTGAAAGCTGTCCTTAAAAACCCTTCTGTGAGCACGACCTTTTCCTTTAATGAAACCACTTCTCACTATCACGGGGCCTCCCGGGACTTCTCCAGGCCACACACTGCAGGTTCTACGCCCCCAAGCACCACCAGCAGCATCCACATGTACAGCTTGAGGACCCAGAGAGAATGGCTCCCTCACTGGTTTTAACAATGGAGAAATGAGGGGCACCTGGGTGATGGCTCAGTCGGTTAAGAGTCTGACTTCAGCTCAGGTCATGATCTCAAGGTCCACGAGTTCAAGCCCCGTGTCGGGCTCTGTGCTGACAGCTCAAGAGCCTGCAGCCTGCTTCAGATCTGTGTCTCCCTGTCTCTGCTCCTCCCCTGCTTGTGCTCTGTCTCTCTCACTCTCAAAAACTCAGTAAATGTTTAAAAAAAAAAAAAAGACAGACAATGGAGAAACTGAGACCGCAGATGCAACTTTTAACACAATGTTATGGTCAAAGGTGTGGCCATTTCCAAGGCCAGGGCTGCAGTGTGCGCCCTTACGGCCCTGACCTTCATGAGCAGTGCAGACAGGGAGCCGCTAGGCGAGCCCTGCCCCGTGCAGCCCACGGCAGGTGCACACCCCTAGCAGGACCGAGTGTCTACGTGTGTGAGTGCGCACAGCTCAGCGGCAGAGCCAAGAGCAACGCAGATGATGTCTTTGCTACCGGAACCCAAAGTGCACAGCAGGTTACTCATCACACATGGGAACGACCCCTGCACGGCCTTCCCCCTTCATGGTTACAGGGGCCTTACTCACAGGTTCTGTTCAAAGTGGGTTCAGAAAAATAAAGAACACACACAAAACCCAAACTTTTGAGCTAAGATTTTGCCATCTGGCCAACAGGAAATCTACACATATATTCTCCAAAGGAAGGAGCCAGGCGGTTCCAGAGGTTTCCTTGCTGGGAGGCCAGCCCCAGTGACTCTGAGCTGGCTCTGTAAACAATGCACACTCGTCCAGCACGCATCCTGGCATCCGGAAAGAAAACTCGTGTCTTGGGAGGTTACATATACTCCCAAGCCAGAGAAGGTGAAATGGAGAGTAGGCCACTGGCAGAGGGCCATGTCTTCCGTCACCTTCACCACGGCTTCGACGGCCCTGACCCACGGCGCCTCCTGCAGCCAACCACAGAGAGGGTTCCATAGCCACCAGCGTGCTGTCCTGGGCCGGGATGGCCCTTGTGGCAGACAGCAGAGGGCCACGCGACAGTCACGGGACATCATTCACCTTGTGCCAGTAACCCTCACATATCTCACTTCAAGACTCAGTTTCAGGGGTGTCTGGGTGTCTCAGTCAGTTGAGCATCTGACTCTTCATCTCGGCTCAGGTCATGATCTCAGGTTTCTGGGTTCAAACCTCACGTCGGGCTCTGCACTGACAGCATGGGGCCTGCTTGGGAATCTCTCTCTCTGCCCCTCCTCTGCTTGTGCTCTCTCTCAAAATAAATAAAATTTTTAAAAGAAGATTCAGGGGGCACCTGGGTGGCGCATTCGGTTAAGCGTCCGACTTCAGCCAGGTCATGATCTCGCGGTCCCTGAGTTCGAGCCCCGCGTCAGGCTCTGGGCTGATGGCTCAGAGCCTGGAGCCTGTTTCCGATTCTGTGTCTCCCTCTCTCTCTGCCCCTTCCCCGTTCATGCTGTCTCTCTCTGTCCCAAAAATAAATAAACGTTGAAAAAAAAAATTTAAAAAAAATTAAAAAAAAAAAAAAAAAAAAGATTCAGTTTCAGCTTTAGTGTTTTGTTTTTTGGCTTAAGATTCTGCAACGTTACTCATTGCCCTTTTAATGTCTGTAAGTAAAGGACACCTAGTTCAGTAAAGACCCAGATGCCATCAACTGCATCTTGTGACAGAGGGTTCAAATATGACACAGGAGACTGGTGGCTTCAGCCCTGCCCACTCGGCCCAAGTGAAGACACAGGCGGAAGTGATGTCACTCTGCTGGACCATCACCAGTCGGCCCACGAAGGAGAAGGGCATCGACACCATCAGGTCCCAGTCCTTTGCCCGGAGCCCGTTTCTGCCACATCTACGTTACCAGTTACTTACTGAGCAAAGCTGTCCTCTGCTTCAAAACATTCCAGAAACTTTAGCCAATCACTGCCAATGTCCTCATCTAAAGGATGGCTCCAGGAAACAATCTCAAAAGCGAGACCACAGACGTCCCCCCTTGTCCTCCACACATGACGGGTGTCTCTACAAACCAATGCCCGATGCAGACAGCTCAAGAATACGGTTTTATTTTTCGTGAAGACCAAATCAGATCCCCACGGAAGCCACTTTCCATACGCTCCAACTGCTGCAACCACACAGTGAGAGGGTGACTCCTCGGACCCAGCAGAGTCCCTGGGCTGTGCCTGGCAGCAGCCACGGGCCTCTCGTTCGGCTCCTGCCTCTTTGCCGAGGTCTGGCTTTCTCGGCTGTTCTGCTAATCCTATGCTCTGAGCCTTGGCTGCTGGCCACAGCAGTTATTAACGGCACTTGAGATTCTTCCACACCTGCCTCTCTGCCTTCTCCACACGGAACCTGCAGCTGGAATCTGACTCCCGGACACTCTGCACCTGCAGCTGGAACCTGATTCCCTATGTGGCATCTTCACCTTCCTCCTCTAGAAGCAGCGTGAGATGCCCAAGTGACACAGAAGGGAAGAGACAGCGGCACTCACCAGACTCTATGTAAGAGCTACAAAACCTAAAAACAACAAATGTCACAGATACCAAAATCAGCATCACATATTTTAAGTTTGTTTGCTTACTTTGAGAGACATAGAGCAAGCCGGGGGCGGGGGGCGGGTAGAGAGACAGAATCCCAAGCAGGCTCTGTGCTGGCAGCACAGAGCCTGATGTGGGGCTCGAACTCACCAACCGTGAAATCATGACCTAAGCCACAAACAAGTTGGACGCTCAACCGACTGAACCAGCCGGGCGCCCCAGCCTGCATATATTTAATCGTTTGATAACATATTTGTAATGAATGGTATTTAAGTTACACGTGATGATATTATGCAGGATTGTGTATCTTATATTCTAAAATATTTAAAAGATTCAAGGCACACAGATCTATTTTCGTTACGTGCAATAACCAGTACTGGTTATTCAAGATCAACGTGCCCCTCTGAGTATGTTGCAAGCACAGCAAGAAAGTCAGGAGATGGGACGCTAGGGACAACACCGCTCCAGACGAAATCGACCACACAGGGCCTAGAATATACCCACCACTGACATCTGACAACTTCATCCTTGCAGGCGGCTCCATGTTCGTACGGGTGGGGTAAGGGGGCGACCAGGACAGAAGAGCAAAACGATTAGTGCCTACAAGAAAGACCTAAGGAGGGGGGTGCCTGGGTGGCTCAGCTGGTTGGGCGTCCAACTTCGGCTCAGGTCACGATGTCACAGTTTGTGGGTTCGAGCCCTGCATCAGGCTCTGTGCTGACCGCTGGCTCAGAGCCTGGAGCCTGCTTCAGATTCTGTGTCTCCTTCTCTCTCTGCCCGCCCCTCCCCGCCCCCCCCTCACGCTTTGTCTCACTCTGTTTCTCAAAAATAAATAAATGTAAAAAAAAAAAAAAAAGAAGAAAGAAAGAAGAAAGAAAGACCTAAGGAGTAAAACGCCCAGGTCATCCTTGCTCAAAAGCTCTCAGCTGTAAAGGGAGCCACAATCCGAGGGGCCTCCCCAGAGTTGTGAGGGGCTCCAGTGGCGGCAGGCCCTGCCCGTCCTACACTAGCCTCCGCAACGTCCCTGGAGAGACCTCCTGTCCCAATCCTCAGCTGTCCCCTTGGGGCTTCACTGTTCTTCCACAGGGTCTGGAACCCTACTCCCGACACAGCTGGAGAGTCCTCTCAGCCACCCAACATCAGATCTCCCGACGGAAGCCCCGCAGCATCTCCACTCGCCCTCTTCCGGGAAGCCTGCATGGGTGGCAGGGAACAGGGGCACTCAGGGATTCAGGCCTCGCCACAGCTGCTGTATGAGGCGCTGGGAGGGAGCCACGGGAGCCTCGTCCACCTGCACTTCTCCGGGCCGTCACCAGAGCCTCGGGGCAGTGAGCCGGCCGTGCAGGCCCAGCGACCACAGGCCCTCCTGCGACTCTGAAATCAGGGCTTTCTACATCGTGTTCACGCTCCACGGGGGCACCGTGGAAACATGGACACGTGAGGTGTCCTGTGGTCACAGTACAATGTGACTCCGTCCACACGGTGTCGGCCAGTAAGCGCCACCACCAGAAGGCTCAGCCAGGCAGCACCAAGGGCAATGTCGCCCTGCACCTTAGAATCAAACCTGAAAGGGCCAGTTACGAAACCAAGTGCACAACAGGAAAGCCCAAACAACACGTAAACGTAACACAAATCAAAGCTGTTACTGGTGTTTATGAAAAACACACAGTACTCTCAAACTAAAGAATCCTGGTCAGAAATACTCAGATTTTCATTGCATTTTTTTTCGTTCACTCTCTAATCCGAAGCATTCTCTAAATGGACCCTGTGACTGAACAGCACACACAAATTTGCTATTTATGCTTAAATGCCAGGCAAGGATTAGGATTTAGTCTTGCCAAGTTTTAAAGTATCTAAAGGAAACAACTTAGAGAGTTACAGTTCGCTACCTACAATTTAGGAAAATCAACCCAAATTTCCTTCTCATTCTGTCAAATTCAGGTGCGATCTCTGTACCAAGCCCAGCTCACCGCTCACACAGGACGCACACAGGACACACCCCTCCCGCGTGCACCGTGTGGACCAGATAATGAGCCACAAGACCCCCGGCTCATCCCATTGTGCAGGAAGCCTCCTTCCCTGGTACCTCACGGGACACTCCTGAGTACAGCACTTCCAGCAGAGCTGTGCACGTTTCTAACCTCCCCTCCTCCACTCTGCCCTAACTCGGCACTGAATGTAAAGCAAGAACCTGGGAGTCCGCACAGCCCCCACATGGACACGGGCCCCTCCAGGCTCCTTGCAGGGAAGGAGGCACCATATCGCACCGCCTCCCTGCCACACTCAAAATGCTGGGCATGAACACAGCCCCCAGAAAAATATAACCAAACACTGAGTTCTTGTGAAATCTCTCAGCATGAACCAAAGTGAAAAACACCACGTTAATTTTCAAATTTTAGCACTGAAATGACATTCTAAGGCTTTTCCCAAACTTTGTGGAGGATGCCGTGAAACCTCTTTCAATAAATAACCAGTCTGAAAGCCACGATAATCAAGATTTAGTAAAAGTGACATGAACCTCCCCTCCACTACCCCCTTCCTCACTATATACACTGTCTGCAGTCCTAAGAAAGAGACTGTTAATTCTTTTTTAACAGCCCCAACCAGGAATGACAATTTTGTTGGCTGACTGAAGAGCTGAACTCTTAAAGTAGTTGAAAGATCGGGTACAAAGGGGAGCTCCAGAGTGGACCAGTGATTTTTGGAGAAAATATCTGTAAAGTGAATTCCAGAAACGCCGGTTCCTACTTGACAATAACACATCCTTGTTAACCTTGTGACCTTCATGGATGTATGCTTAATTATGTAGAAGCATACCAAATAACTAAACATAAATGCAAAGTGTTTTTACAATATGTAAACACATAGGTAATATTACATATATTCTCCAGTATCACTTACTTAATAACATTTCCATCTTAATTCGGCAGGTTTGGGGGCGCCTGGGTGCCTTGGTCGGTTAAGCGTCCGACTTCGGCTCAGGTCATGATCTCACGGTCCGTGAGTTCGAGCCCCGCGTCGGGCTCTGTGCTGACCACTCAGAACCTGCAGCCTGTTTCAGATTCTGTGTCTCCCTCTCTCTCTGCCCCTCCCCTCTTCATGCTCTGTCTCTCTCTTGTCTCAAAAATAAATAAACGTTAAAAAAAAAAAAAAATTGAATTTGGCAGGTTCGTAAAAGACCTGTGTTGAGTCCCAATGTTGGAGCCATGAAGCTCAGTTACTTACAAGAAAAATGCAAAACACAGAATATGTAAATACGCTTTGATCCAAAAGAGTCAGAACATCCATGTGGCCCCAGGGTGGGCTGAGCCTCACGGGCCAGTGAGGGGTGGAGGGGGGCTATCTCGACCGTGCTGGGGGACAATGTGCAGGGGACTCAAGCCCCTCAACGGCCCAGAGCCTGCTTGGGATTCATTCTCTCTCTCTCTCTCTCTCTCTCCCTTCCTCTGAAAATAACTAAATAAATACACTTTTCTTAGAAAGTGGCTACAAGGCTTTCTGAAGCTTGCTTTCAAAAGCAACCCCCACACCCCGGTGCCCTACACCTAGAAGCAGGCAGGTGGGATCGCCGGAGGAAGGACCGTGCCCACAGGGACACTCGAGGATGGTGCTCAGGGAGAGACGTGCTCAACAGAAGTCACCTTTCGTGATAAACTGGACTCCCTGACCCACCCCTCCTCCCCGCATCTGTCACGCAGCTGCTGGAATCCGCTCCAGGCATGGCTGTCAGAGGCATTTGTGGAGACGGCACCCGCCAGGGCTGGCTGTGCAGAGCCCGCCGGCCCAGGGTTCAGGAGGGCGGCCCTAGGAGAGGGCCAGACAGCAACTCCTTCGCAGGCTCTGCTGCTGGGAACAGCTCTTGAAGAACCTGAGAACCACCCTCGACAATCTGGTCGCACAAATACCGCCTGAAGTCTGCCAGCAGCTGGCCGGTTGGCCCAACCAGGGCACAGCCCTGATCCCTCACTGTGGCCGTCCCCTGCCTCTCCCTGTCCCTCCATCCGGAGACTGCCTCTCTGCGCTGCGTCGACAAGGAGGAGCAGGTACAGTAAGACCACACAGGCCTGTGTGTGCTCACATGCCCGGTGTCAGCAACTCACCCAGCTCGGAGTGCCCGAGCCTGTGGCCTTGATGTCGTCATGGCATGCAGCAATGCCCCACGGGTCCCTGGCTCTGCCCCCTGCAGACAACCCCCCCCCCCCCCGGCCCCCTCGAGGGCAGACCAAAATCCTCTCCCAAGCCCCCCCCCCCCCCACCGCCCCGGACTCCCCACAAATGCACAGCTGCCCACGGCAACCTGCAGTGGCCCGGGGTGCCCTTCAGCCCTGCTCCTCTGCCCTGGCCCCTCCCCAGCCTGGTAAGTGTGCCTGCCTCTCGGGCCTATGGCAGGCAGCGCTGCAGTGTGCCCGTGGCCCCGGGCCGGGTGCCACAGCCATCGTCCTCATCACGTCCAGTGAGCACGGCCTCTGTGTGTGCTGCTGCCTCTCCCAAAGGTGGGGGCCCTGCCCTGACGTGGGCAGGCACCCCCTTTTCGAGACCCAAGGTAAGTGCTTGGGAAAGGGGCTCATGCTTAGAAACGCCTCCTGGATACACACACCGAATTCTGGGTTAAAACCAGTTACGTCTGAGGAAAACAACATTACAACGGTAATTCAAAGCGAAAGATCCCTCTTAAACTATGTCTTTGTTTTACGAAATACCGAAGCCAGCACATCTGCCACGTTTGTTGTCTTCGCGACACTCGTCCGCCACTACTACGTGTCTTCAGGCCCCGACGATAAGCGCCTGGTGTATATGTCTGCTCTGTAAGAAACTGGCCGTGCAGCAAAACCCCTCTCTCTTCATCTGAGGACGCTGCATTCACCTGGTTTCTGGTTTTGTTCACAAACGGTAAGTTTTTTTGTTTGTTTTAAAGTTTTATTTACTTGTTCTTTTTATTTTTTTATTTTTTTCAACTTTTTTTTATTTATTTATTTATTTTTGGGACAGAGAGAGACAGAGCATGAACGGGGGAGGGGGAGAGAGAGAGGGAGACACAGAATCGGAAACAGGCTCCAGGCTCCGAGCCATCAGCCCAGAGCCTGACGCGGGGCTCGAACTCACGGACCGCGAGATCGTGACCTGGCTGAAGTCGGACGCTTAACCGACTGCGCCACCCAGGCGCCCCATTATTTACTTGTTCTTGAGAGAGGGGCAGAGAGAGGGAGAGGGAGAGGGAGAGAGAGGGAATCCCAAGCAGGTCCCGCACTGTCAGCACGGAGCCCGATGCGGGGCTCGAACTCACACACCGTGAGATCACGATCTGAGCTGAAAGTAAGAGTCGGACTCTCAACCGACTGAGCCACCCAGGCGCCCCACAAACGGCAAGTTCTAAACCCAACCGGCTTCCAACCGCATCTTTCTCCAAACGCATCTTTTTAAGGCTTTTCTGTGCAGCGCTTTCTCTTGCCGTCAAATTAACTTCTTGCTCTGAAGGAAAATACAGGACAACGAAAGACTACAGAACAAGGGGTGGGGGCAGCATGTCGTCGAGATGCAGGCACAAGACTGGAGAGGAAGGGGGAGGCCACGAGGACCAGCCCGGACCTCATCACAACCCAGCTCGACCCTGGCACCGTGTCCTGGGCAAGGACGGTGCGCCACGTCAAAGGCACGGCACCCTGACCTCAACAACAGGTTCTTCCAGAAGACACGAAAAGTTCTCCAAAGGCTCGGATCTAACCAAAAAGCAGGGCTGCAACCTCACTGCTGGCTTACGGCCGAGAGAAACGAAAGCCCGTCACACAAAAACTTGTACGTGAACGTTCGTCCGGCACTGTTCAGAGCCACCAAGAGGAGCAAATGATGGCGATGTCCGTCAAGTGATGACGACAGACAAAATGAGGCGCTTCCGCACGAGGATCCAGGATCCAGCCGTGAAGAGGAATGATGTGCCCACACACGTTACGACACACACGAACCCTTGTGACACGGTGCTCAGTGGAAGGCCCCACGTTGCGTGATGTGGTTCCACGAAACGTCCAGGACGGGCAGAGCCCCAGCCACAGAGAGCAGGCTAGTCATGGCGACAGGCCACCGGGTTCCTGGTGAGGAACCGCGCCGAACACAGGCAGACACACCTGTGACCAAACCACACCCAAGGATGCGCAGAACGGGACAGCCGGAGCAAGGTCCGAGGACGGACGGCTCCAGAGCTGACACCCCATCCTGGTTGTGACACTGCTCACAGTTTTGCAAAACGTCATCACTGGAAAAACTAGGCAAACTGTGTGTGAGCCTACAATGGCCTCAAGAAAACCAACAAAGAGAAACCAGGGGGAGCCGACCTAGGCCCATCCCCACCGCCAGCTGAGGGCTTGTCCCCTCGGCAGGGCCCAGGCACAGCCCGTGCTCGCGTGACCACAAAGCAAACCTTTTCCAGATGCAGGTCCAGGAGCAGCAGGGAAAGAGATGGGCCGCCCCGGTCAGATGTGCTGGGGAGGGCCTGGAGGGGCAGGGGGGCTGCAGTCAGCACAATCAGCTTCTAGCCCTACAGCAGGCGAGGTTCCTCTCAGGCTCCGAGGACACCGATTTCAGAGGCAGCCACATGCGACCGGGGTGTGGAGCCCATGTGGAGAAGTCTCTGGAAGGGAGGGGCTCCCGGCCACGACCCGGGGAGCAGTGCCGAGTACCCACACGGCCTGCCAGCACCTCTCCGGGACCACCCTTGTCAGGACCCTGGGGCCCCGCCACACCCTCAGCACAGTACAGGTTCTGCAAGCAGTGACCCTGAACCCTCCCACCCCATCGCGTCAGGCAAAATGGTCAAAGGCTCCTACAGTCCGACCCAGGAACCACGGAGCCAACTCCCCCAACTAAGAGGGGGCAGTGTCTGCCTTGAGCACAGCTCCCACTGCTGGTGAAAACGAGCCGACCGAAGCCCGCGGTCCACGCCGCTGAGGACGGCAGTGGTGTCCACTGGCCCGCGCTCACCTGACCTCACTTCCTTCCCCCACAAGTCCCAGATGCAGAAGTGAGGTGTAACCAAGGAGACCATCATCCTGCGTTAAGATCTCCACGACTCCGGTCAGAGAGAGCCGAGCGCGGCCGCGACGCCCCTGCACCTGCAAGGCTTGCAGGTCCGCACGCACACCGAAGGACCAGGTGAGAACCCTGTGCTGCCCACTGACCCTGAGCCCCGTGGCTACACAGCTCAGCTCCAGGCTTCAGTGTCCCTCAACATGTTTGGCAATGACACGGTCAGTCTCCCCATCTCATGACACACGAGAATCAAAAGCCACCACGGGCCTGTGTTCTTTTCTGACATGCCGGGAAGGAGACAGACTGGCTTTCGTTTCTTCCCATCAACTCGAGAAAGGCACAAGTCACAAAGAGGACGGCCTGAACACCAGCACTCAGCAGAGGGAGTATGCCCAAGAAACAAGCCAACACGGCCAACCTCACGGTCTGCTGCGGTTTTAACCCAACAGACTGAGACATGGCGGCTCCAGGCAGCCAAGAGCGAGCACACGCGTTCCCTTTATGTCGGCACACGGGCCCAACCATCTATCCCAGCACAGCTTCTCAGGGGCAGGGGAGGAGGAGGGCAGCGCAGGCTGGAGACCTGCACCCCACCCCAAGAAGGGGCTCTCCCAGGTGGCCAGGGTGACACACATCCGCCAGAGCTATGCCAGCTAGCAGCACCCAAAGATGGCAACGCTGAGGGGGAGGGCAGGCGCACCTGGTCCCCTCCAGGCCTCTGCCCATGGTGGGCGTGTCCTGATGCTCAGCCGCACAGAAACCAGAGAACCACGTGGAAGGCAGGTGCACTGACCAGGGAAGGCCACGTACTTATCTAACAGCCAGAATGTGAATCCATCAAAACACCAGTCTCCTATGCTCCGGCACATTACGCAACACCAAAGACGGTTCATCAAGAACCACTTCTTAAGAAGTCCTCCTGAACTCTAAAGTGGGAACCAGAGGAGCAATGGATTCCAGAACACAACAGTACGAGTGAAGGTCTGCACTGAACCCAGGGGTCCCCCCCACTGATTGCTGCCTCAAACCAAAGAAACACGAAGAGACCACCAAGGACAGCACCTGACTCTCACATAAATAAAGTATTTTAAACACTCGATTCTGTGAAAAATGACCACTAGAGTTTACACCCTAAGGAGGAAAAGAAAAAGTAAGCCCGTAACAAGATGGACGGTAACACTCCAGGTCTACGAGAAAAGCCACACGGTGCCATCCTCCATGGACAGGGTGAGGGAACCAACCACAGCCACACAGCACCACCACCACATTCTCCTCCATCAAGAGGGCGGGGGCGGCGGGGGAGCTGCCTACAAGAGGGGTTTACAGGAAGCCCAAGCAACAGGCCCATCCAAAGGGAGCCCCTGGTCTGGAGCGAGGTGGTCAGCAGGCCTTCAAGGGACAGTCAAGAGTGCCAGCGGCTCGAACCAAGCACTGATAAGAGAACAAAGGCCAAGATTCTTAAAGGTCTTTAACCAGGAGAGATTCTGCCAAAGAATGTGCGAGTATAAAGCATGATGTCTGAGATTTACATTAAAACATTAAAGTTTAAAAACTTTAAAAAAAAAAAACAAAGACACAAATAAGCAGGGGAAGGAAACAGATGTAACCAGACTGGCAAAATGTTGGTGACTATTGAAACTGGGTAGGTATACAAGGGCACTATTCTCTCAGATTCTGTGAATGTTTAGAAATATCCCTAACAGGGGCGCCTGGGTGGCGCAGTCGGTTAAGCGTCCGACTTCAGCCAGGTCACGATCTCGCGGTCCGTGAGTTCGAGCCCCGCGTCAGGCTCCGGGCTGATGGCTCGGAGCCTGGAGCCTGTTTCCGATTCTGTGTCTCCCTCTCTCTCTCTGCCCCTCCCCCGTTCATGCTCTGTCTCTCTCTGTCCCAAAAATAAATAAACATTGAAAAAAAAAATTTAACAGAAATATCCCTAACAGAAAGTTAAATAAAAATTTTAACTTTTGTGTGAAGTCAGAGAGCTGCCACGTCTTGGTGGCTCACTGAAACTCACTCCCTGGCAACACACCGTCCTCCCTCTCAGCCACAGCTGTCCACCAGTGCCCCACGTGTGTTCCCCACTCACCCAGTTTCCCAGCTCCTTCACAGAAGCGCTGCTGTGCACATGCTCACACGTGCACGCACGCAGCGGAGGAAGGCTAGAGGGACCACGGCCGATGTTCTCATGACAAGCAATGAACATTCAGATCAGACTGTCATTCTGTCTCTCCCCCTTACTACTAGCGTGAGGAGCTCTCCTCCAGGTTCAGACCACTGGATGGGACAAGAGACACGCTGCTAGCCAGTAAGAAGAAGCGCCTCCGCGAGTCCTCCGGTCTAACCCAAAAGAGTTATGTCACATTCCCAAGATCCTAAGCCAAGCTAATGGCTGAACCTGAACAAAAAAGCCTTATTTCCAAAACCACACCAAAATAAATGGTGTAGCTACGGGGTGAAAGGCAGTACCTCTGTCCTACCGACGCTGGACCCTGGCCTCACGGCACCCTCACGGCACCGTGCCGTAGGCCGGTGCCTACAGCCTAGGATGGAGAGTACCTACCATAGCGCATTCTGGTCCCTAAAAACGGAGGCACACCAGGGACACCTGTACATACCATCAAGTACCATGACCAAGGCCAGAGCAGTGTTCCTCCTCCTTGTGCTGTGCTCCCCCCACAGGCCTCCCAGTGCCTGACTCGGGTCCCAACCCCAGAGGTCGAGGCAAAGGTGCAGAGAGCAGTGGAGGGCTCCCTGTCAACAGGAGGAAGATGGTCTGCAAGTATGGGAAGATCACCTTGGGAGCTGGGGGCCTGGGCACCCCCACCACCCGATGCCCTCCCAGCTACACAGGATGGCTGCTCTGGCCTCATCCAGCAGGGCAGTGCATTCCGGGTGCCGATGGCACGAAGAGCACAGCATCAAGGTGTCTCCTACAGCCGTGGCCAAGCCGAGGCACGCATCTGGGTGCACTAACGCTGCTGCTCCCCGGGAGGGGCTGGCCCACAGAAAGGACACTTGGCACACGTGTTCATCCGTGCCCACTAACACTCTTTAAAAAGCTAGCCCGAAAATGTATGAGGCCGGGACATGCCCAGAAAGCGTTTCGGACTGGTTCCTGGGTGGTGGGGACAGCCCCTCGCCCACCCCACGCCACACACGCGGCAGCTCCGGGAGCAGTCTGCAGGCAGCAGGGCCCGGAAGGCAGCGGGCGGGCTTCTCCGCAAACAAGGTGCACTTGGGCTCTTTATCTCATTATCACAAACCCAAGAATTTCTGAGATAGACCGTCTACCAGCTTCTAAGTGGAATGAAAAATTTATAAGATAATTTAAAAAAAAAAAAAAAAAAAAGGGAAGCTCAAATCAAGTGTAAACCACCAACAGGTCTCAATACACCTTGAAACCTGGACGTGGGGCTAAGAGACTGGAGGCGCAGCCTGCGTGAACTAGCCACGCGTGTGTCCCCGACCAGGTCAGGGCTTCCGGCGGCAGCTCTGGCAGTGTGCTCGGCACCCACATGCTGCCAAGGGCACCCCGAACTCTCGGGACCCTGCTCCGCCCCTCCCCTCACAAACACCAGCCCTTCGAGGGGCGGTACGTGCAGCCCCAAATACGGAAGATCATATATGCTCACCGTCGACGAGCTCGGGCCGAGGGTGGAGGACAAACCGGACGACTGCCCGTTCATGTTCTAATTATCTCCAAATGATTTCCCGAGGAATATAATTTTCATCAAAAATCTCGAAGATACAAAAAAAATTTTAGATCGAGCCTGCTACAGAGCCCTACCATCTCACGGTTTCCAGCCCTCGTAGCCCTTGTCTCTCAAACCACACACCCTCGTCTTTACTCACCAGACATTCTATTTTCTCCGTCTCCAAACTGCTCAGGCTTCAATTCAGGTCCAAATATAAATGAGCATGTATCAAACGCCTCCTTTCTACCAAGAAAGCCACTGTGAAAGATGTTATTTCTGGCATCCCAGCTGCAAAGTGACGATGCATTTTTAACTCCTTCTCTCCTAAGTTGTAGGGTGCCGGGGGCCGGCAGGTACCTGGCTCGCAAGCTACCCCAGAGCACACGTGGCCGCACCTGCATCCCTGGGGGCCCCACATGCCCTGCAGACCCACCTGAGGACACCACCGAACCAAGGGAGCTGCCCCGGGCAGCGAACAGTCAACATTTTTGCCATTAGGCCAAACGAGTCTTTGCTTAAAGACCAAAATCAATAGGACACAGGTTCATTTGCAGAGAATCTGGAGAGAAGTGCAGGGGAACCTGACAGAGCTGCTGAACTGACAGCCACAGGCTCTCCTATCAGTGTGCTTTCTGCAGGGAGGTGGAGGGAGGAGGAAGAGCATGCTGGGGAGAGCTGGTGGCAAATGTATAAACAAGGCTTCACACGGGGTGCCTGGGGGGCTCGGTCGGTTGAGCGGCCGACTTCGGCTCAGGTCATGAGCTCACGGTCTGTGAGTTTGAGCCCCGCGTCGGGCTCTGTGCTGACAGCTCGGAGCCTGGAGCCTGGAGCCTGCTTCGGATTCTGTGTCTCCTTCTCTCTCTCTCTCTCTCTCTCTCTGCCCCTCCCCTGCTCACGCTCTCTCTCTCCCTCTCTCTCAAAACTAAACAAACATAAAAAAAATTTTTTTAATAAAAATAAACAAGGCGTCACTGACACAACTGGCACCAGCCACCAGGGTTTAAAGGAGAAATGGTGCAGCTCTGGCCTCAACGACCCAGCAAGTCGGTCCTTGGGTCAGGGACACAGTGACAAGTGGAGACAGGAAGGAGAACAGGCAGAAGGCACTTCCCGGCATGTGCTCCAGAGGAAAGCTCGCTGCACAGACGCACCAGCCCCGGTTCCTACAGGCCCAGCACCCAGGCCCTGAGCAGACAGTAAATAATCGATCCCTAGCGTGAGTGCAGGGGTGGGCAAAAAGAAGAGACGGCAAGAAGGAAGGAAGACCGCAGAAACTCCCCAAACGCCCACACCCGTCAGTCCGGGCACGCTGTCTGAAGGAGCGACAGCTTTCTCACTGTGAAAACCCCAACCCTACATCGTCACAGAAAGCCGTATTATGACGAGAATTCCAGTTTACACGACGGGCTGTGTGGCTGTCTAGTGACGCGAACAAGCAGCCTGCATGGGACGACACGCCTCCCAGCACTAACGGGAAGACACGGCAAGTCCTGCACAGAGGTCAAGAGGCAGGAGACGGTCACAGTGACAAGAGTCACCCGAACCCCCCGCTTCAGGGAGACGGTGGACCCTCCACATACCGTATCCTACCCCTCCCTGCAAGAGGGGCGTCACCGGGAGCAGCAGGGGGCAGTAGGCGACAGTGGCACGACGCCACATAAGAGCCCTCTCCACGTGCCCACACCTTGACAGCTGGTTCCAGGTGAACACGAGTCCTCAGCTGGCCCGAGAAGCAGAGCCTCGGGACTCTTCCGGAAGAAACCTTTACAGGCAGAGGAGAAAGCTTCACCCGAGCCCACACGCACTACCCTGGGCCGCCAAGTTCCCGTGAACCAGGATCTCGCTCCTGAATGTAGCCAGCTGCTCAGGTTTTGAAGCACAATGAGGAGCCCCGAAGAACAGCCCAGATGTGGGCCCACCACACAGCGGCGTTCCTCTATCCAAACCCAGACAGAACCCCCCCCCCCACAGGCTTGTTAGGAAATGCAGACCTTCAGAATTCTCAAGACCCGAGGCCCTTCAGTTAGTCAAATTCAGGCTGGAGGACATTTGGGGCGTGTGTGTGGGTGTGTTTTCACCAAACCCACTCACCTTGTCATCAAGTGTTTAGGGAACATTCTCCGCCCCGTGAGCAGATGTGACGGGGGCAGGAGAAAGCCAGATGGACCTGCGAGGGCCGTGGGTCGTTCATCTGGTGACAGCCATTCAAGCTCTCTGGGCCATGGCTTGGCTGTGGCCCTCAGACCACATGCGTTCCATTTCCTCCCGGGGCGCCTGAGAAACTTCAAGGACGTGTGCTCTGGTGGAACTAATGAGGCCTGGGGAAGGCAAGGGGAAGCAGGGAGGGGCCAGGCTTCGGTGCTGACCCACCTGCTCCCTCCTTGTGCCCTGGGGTCCTCTCCAAGCCATCAGAAGCGTCCTTGGAGGCGGGGGGGGGGGGGGACGACCTGCAGGGGATGCTCCAAGCAGAGCTGGAAGAACTCAGTCACTTCGGCTGCTGCTCTACCTGGAGCCCGCACCTCACACCTAGCAGGAAGTACAATGACTAAAGCCACTCACGCAGCCGCCGATGCCGTGGCAATCCCTCTTTCTCGTCTGGATTTTCAACTTCCACACCACGGTCAGTTATTAAAACCAGTTACTAGAAGTTACCCGATGTAAAACACTAACACTCAAGCCTGACTCATACTCCCGAGCAACCCCCAGCTCAGTCTAGACACCTGGCTCAAGGGGTTTGGAGAAAGAAGAGGAAATCAAGTGTGATCTCTCTTTTTAAACAACTACTTAAACGTGAAAACAGCAGTACGTTTTTACTGTACAAAACTTCAGATAATGCTGACACACTGAAGAAAAACTGAGGACAAATCCCCAGTACCCAAGTCTCCAGTGAAACACTGGTGTGTATCTTCTGGCCAAAACCGAGATCACACTGAATCTGCTGCTTAGGGGACTCAGGTTTCTGAACCAATGCGCCCCACCTCTCCACTGACGTTTACAAGCCTTAGTTAGGCGTGAGCACACTTTCTCTAAGTCAACACTGAAACACGCCTCCTGGCCCAGATCTGCTGTGCCTAGGTGCACACTACCTGATAGAACTGCAAGGACCTGTAACCCTGACCTGGTTCCCCACTGCTCAGTTTAGAGGAGAAAAGCAAGAATTAGAGGACTTGTCTGTCTCAAGGTACCCAGAGCATGCACCCCTGGCTTCCAGAGTAGAGCACGGGCAGGATCCACACGATCACCCCAGGAGGACGACCCTGGAAAAGGCTCAGACATCAGCACTCCTTTATGGACTCCCCCGCTGGGCAGCTCCTGACTGGAGGAGCCGGGGGGGGGGGGGGGGGACCACAAGTTTCCCCCAGCTCAGACCAGCCCCTCCCCTGGCGCTGCTGGCTCGCGACCCGAGAGCAGACGGGCACGCAGCCGATCAAAAAGTGGGACCAGCGGCCTCCCACCACCTGGAAATACATACCTACGACGTAAGGCAGAAAAGATGCTGTGGTGCTGGTTACGATGAGAGACAGATATGGGGAGCAAGGTCATCTAGAACACAAACAGGGAGGAACCACAAAAGGAAACAATTATTTCGCGGATACAAGTTGCAAGACAACGGAAAGCCACCAAGAGAGATGCAATTTAAGATCCCGAAGGAAATCCAAACGCTTCTTCCTGGCTGCGACTCCCCAGCTCCTCTAGAGAGGCATCCACAGCCCCTGTACACACGCGGGGGGTGCCTGCTATTTACCGTGTACCTGCAACGAGAGGGCAGCGAGGTCGCCCCGGAACAAGGCTGCACCGGGAACAACCAGAGCCTGGCGGCCAAAGTCAAGTTGAGGCCCCAACGGTGGTGACGATGGCTCTGCGGATTCAAGATGCAGCCACTGGATGGTCACTCAGATGAAAGCAAAGGACCGGAACCAGGTTATACGGGCACCAAATGGGCACATGTGCGGATCCCCCAGACCTGGAGAGCTGCCTCCAGGCCCAGCCCCACCCCCACCTTCCTTTCCCATTAGTGTGCATGCATCCCGGCAGGAAGGTGACCATATCTCACGCCCACTAGCACCATGCGGGAACTTCCCATGCTGTGTGTCTGTCAACCCCAGCTCCCAAAGAAGGAGGCACTCCAGCGAAAGCAAATGTCGAGACCAAGTATCTAAATGGTCCCCTGTCCGTCCCAAATCCAACTCAGGGAAGAATGATCTCCAAGGCTTCTCTGAAGAGCCCAGGCTTGTCTCACACCCCACCCTCAAGCCCTGAGTCCTGGAGCACGGGGAAGGGACCGGCAGTGCTGCTCCAGCCACGACCAGGGAGAGCCTGCCGCGAGGTGCCCGGAGCTGCCCACGCACGGCCTTCCACAGTTCCAGGGTGGAGGGATACGCAGGCACACCTCAGGAAGAAGGCTAACTTGTCTGGGGACATGTTCTCCCCTCACTCGCTCCGAAGCTGGTGAATCGTCCGTCACCCTAGGTGTCTCCAAACACGGCTGAGATCCGTAACACAACACCTATCTCCACACGCCAGTAAGGAAAACCAATGACAAAAACTGAACTCCAGAGATCAGGGGCAGAACGGTGAGAGCAGTGCCTCCGACCAGATTCAATACGGGGGGCTGGCACAGAGAGGGGTGACTGGGGTGGGTGGGGGGTCAGAGGAGGATGAACACATTCACTGTGGAAAGGGACAGGGTAGGTCTTACAAGGTTTCGTCACCAGAAACCTGTGGCTCCATGAGGTGATGGATGCCGGGTGAACCCGCTGTGGGGTCATTTGACAACAGACATCGAATCGCCACCCTGCACACCGTGAATGTCTGCAGTGATACACGTCAACTGTATCTCAATGACACTGGAGGGAAAGATCATAAAAACTTTAAAAGGAGGAAGGGAGAGGAAATGACGTTTTGCATCCTCTCACCTCACTCAGGTGGCCCCTGGCCCGACACTTTGCAGCAGCCTACGTGTACTAACCGCAGAAATCATGGCTCACATTCAGCAGCCAGAACCGTGGAGGGCAGGGAGCCGTGCCCCGGCAGGTGTGGGCCCGGGGGGGGGGGGGGGGGGTGAGGGACACATCAACAGGTGGCTTTCCATGGCAGTCTGTATGAGAGAAGGGAGAGCTTCCAGATCATAGTAACAGTCAAAAAGGGAACTCGAGAGACTCTTGCCCTGTGGTCTTTACAAAACGATAAAACACCCACCTGTTCGCTTCCTCAAGCAGCAGGGAGGGCATACCACCTCCGGGAAGAGTGGGCCCTCGAGAGTCCTAGCTGTGATAAAGCACCCACTTCACTGGAAGTCAGGCTGCAGAGTTGCTGGCCAGCAGCACGAGAGGAATGACAAGAGAGAAGGCAAGGTCAAAGTACTTCCAATTCCAATTTCCTTCAGAAACGCAATTTATTCCCAACTATGAAACAAACCAAACAGGTATTTAATGGCATTTGTAACTTATCATCTTCATTCTTGATTTTTTCATGGTTATCTATTTTGAGAGACAGCGTGTGTGCAAAAGCAGGAGAAGACCGGCGGGGGGGGGGCGGGGAATCCTCAGCAGGCTCCACGCTATCAGCACAGAGCCTGATGTGGGGCTCAATCCCACGAACTGGGAGATCATGACCCGAGCCAAAACCGAGAGCTGGACGCTTAACCGACTGAGCCCCTCAGGCGCCCCTCTCCATTATTTTCTACCCAGTCCACCGAGTTATTTGAGAAAACACTAACTGTTTTGTTTCTGGTCCGCCCCACGGGCCACAACCAAACAGAGGCCATTCCACTCAGGAGGCTCTTGGCCTCTGGCCATAAAGCGACCACCTACCCGACCAACTTCCCCCCAACTGAGAAAACTGCAAGTCAACAGCCGCCATCTCTGCTCCTCCCTCTCTGGACAGAGGGGAGGCATGAGAAGAGCCCAGAGAAGCCGAGTGTCCCAGGGCTGGCCCACGAGCTGCTCTTTGCGGCCTCCTCAGCCCCACTGAGTGAGAATGGAGAAGCCAGAGGCACCGTTCAACAAGAAGTATGATCAAAGGACTGCATTTTCCTTCTTCGCTCACTTTCAAAGACTTCAGAAATATAAATTCATTTTACAACAGCCCATCAGCCACGGCCTTTGGAAGAAAACAATCCTATTCGGCACTATTCTTCATTTTTGGTAACAGAAAGCCCCGTGCTGGCAGGGAGGTGGCCACGTGAAGAACGCACAGAAGATAAGGCGCCCCCGGGGGACTGAGAAGCCGGTGCGCAGCTGGAGGCTAAGGTTAGGCTGCCCTCCAGGAGACGCTCTCTCCATCCAATGGCCCAGGGGCTTGTATAGGAAGGACTATGCCCCAGACACAAACTGGGGACAGCCAACTGTCTCCAGCACTTTCATTCATTCTCATTACTGCCCAGGCCATGAACTACCCCAGGGTCTCCAAACCTCTACAACAGACCTCAGAGGGTCAAACCTGAATATTTTAGCGAATCTCATTAAAGCAGAGAAGGAAGTCTAAGCCCTCCCAACTGGCTTTAAAAAGTTAAGGAACATGGGGGGGCTCCTGGGGGTTCAGTCGGTTAAGTGTCCAACACTTGGTTTGAGCTCAGGTCATGATCTCACGGTTCGTAGGTTCGAGCCCCACGTTGGGTTCTGCTCTGACAGCACGGAGCCCGCTTGGGATTCTCTCTCTTCCTCTCTGTCCCTCCCCCGCTCATGGTCTTTCTCTCCTCTCAAAATAAATAAACTTAAAAAAAAAAAAAAAAGTTATGGAACACAATGTCAACCAAGTCATGGAAAGTCACTGGCTTGGTCATATTTGCCTGTGAAAGAAACAAAGGGGCGCCAGGGTTTCCTTACTCCGCAGATTTTCATTTTTCTAAGTAAAGCCCTTACTGATTAAAACACACTGGACTTCAGATGAACAATTTATCTACTTTTAATGTGGGCCAAAAAATAATCCCCGCTGCAAGGTTTTCTATTAACGTAGTGACCAAATGTAACCACAGATTCCTGCAGAGAACCCCACTTTCAAAAGCCAGGTGGCTAAGAGCCACGAGGCATATACCGCTGGCTACACAGGCGATCCCGGAGAACCTGCCCGAGCTTGTCCCTGCCACCCTCGCCCTCCACACGAGGCTCCCATCCCTCAGACCTGAGACGTGGGAGCGGCACGGCCCCCAGCACCAGGACGGCCCACGAGGCCTCGCCACCCACAAGGCACCCTGTCCTCGGCCGCGGGCCACCCCCGGAGGACACGGCACAGCTCTGGGGCAGGGGAGGCCCGGCCTTCCCTTCCCCGGGAGGGTCGCTACAAGCACGGGGCACTCGGAGCTGCTGCGCTCACCACTCATGCCTGCCGGGGAACCTGCGGGACACAAGTAACGACAGAAGGGCAAGTCCTGATCCAGCGACGTCACCTCTCACCTTGTGGCAGGTGGCAAGAGCAGATACTTTCACGAGTCACCAACGTTTTCACTTAAGAAAATACGGCCCGACCAGCACGGATTACAGCAGGCCAGAACAGAAACCACAGAGTCATTTTCAGATGACACAATGACTTTTTTTAAACAGCGAGTTCCTAAAATGGAAGCCCGAGGTGAGGACCCCGTTCCATCACTGGCCAGGCTGCAGGCAAGGGGACGTCTACTCACAGTCATGTGCCCCAGACGCCGGAATCACCCCTAGGACGCCCCAGGTCAACAGGCAGGAAGGGCTGCGTGACGCGTCCACACAGCGCCTTCCTTGCAGAGCCTCCCGGCGCCCGCACAGTCCACGCCGGGGGCCCTCCACGTCATCCTGAAGGGCAAAGAAGCCGCAGAAGGCCGTGTGAAGTGCCAACAGACAGCCTTCCAGACGGGTGGAGCGCGTGCGACGCGCACACAGGGCATGTGGGAAGCGCGGCCCCACAGGCTGACCCAGAAGGGCGGGGAGAGACGGGCCAGGCTGACCGGCCGGCGCAATCGGGCAGCGAGGCCCAAGAGAGGAAAGGTGCACACCATTTCTGGGACGTGACACCAAGTTAAGAAAACCCCAGCAAGTCTGCTGAGTAATGCAGGTGGAATGTAAACACGGGACAAGGGGCAGGAGGCCGCTGCTGGCCACCACGAGCCGTCTCCTGCGGGGAGGGGGGGGTGGGGGCTTTCGGGGTTCACCCTGTGCAGCTGTGAGTTTGAGGCACTCCTATTAAGACTGTACTCAGCTTGTGGGCCACTGCCGTGAACAGCCAGTTGGGGGAACAAAGCCTGCACTCACCTACTGGGTTCTTTAAAATAAAATTATTTTGAACTAATTTAAACTTATTATAAAAGCGCAGAGTTCCTGTATACCTTTCAGTGGGCTTCCCCTGATGTTACCATCACACGTAATCACAGTAAAATTATCCCCAACTCCAAAGACCCACAGACGCCACGCTACTAAAAAAGCACAGACCTGACTCCAACGTGACCATCCCACTCTGGTCCAGGCTCCATGCTGTTCTCAGGGTCAGGCTCCCCGGTTCCCCCCGCTGAGTTACTTTTTAATGCTATAAAATGAAACAATACTTTGTAAAATTACATGAAACAGAGCGAAAGCAGTCTCAGCTTTGCCTGCAGGTCTGCCAAATGAGCAGAGTTTACAAGAAATCCTCAAGAGGATTAAAAAGCCAGAACACTACGTGTGCGTGTCAGCGGGAAATGTTTAGATCCGAGAAGGCACAGTTTGAAGGAAACCGTCCAGAGAGGCCTGTAGGAGCCCCCTGGGGTCTTGGGCGAGCAGGAATCAGCTCACCACCAGCAGGCGAGGAACCACTTTTACAGGCGAGAAGCAGGGCCTGCTGGGCTCCGACGGCCAGAGAGCAGCAGAGGCCCGGGGGTGGGAGTGGCCGTCTAGCCCAAAACTGAGCAAGGCCCCGGCCTGCCTCACAGATCCTAAAGGCAAGCCCTGTAAGGAGCAAACTGTTTCCAAGAACTAACTGGATCCTAGAACAAAGCTCAGGAAGATTTTCAGGAATACGAGACTGCGTAGCAAGCACCCAAGGAGGCAAAACTGGATGCCTGGCCTCCAGATACTCCTGGACATGGAAGCTGGAACAACGGCACAAAACATATACGCGTACGTGCCGACACAAAGAAGCAAAGATGTGCCAGAAGACACACGCCTTCCCCACAAGATGCCCCCCTCCGCCTGCACAGGCACAGGGCTCCAGGCTTGCTCGGGAGGAAGAGGACGGAAGGGGGCCAGGACTGCACGGGGCAGGAACCTGCATGCACTCTCAGACCGGATACGAGGAGAGGGCACGCCCCTCTCTGGTCCTCTCTCCCCAAAACCAAAACCCCCGTCTACGAAGAAAGCATCAGACAAACCCAAAGACAGGACGTCCTACAAAACACTGGCTGGAGCTCCTCCAAACCGTCAAGGTCACAATGACCAAAAGAGACTGAGAAACGGTCCCAGCCCAGAGGAAACCAAGCTTAGCAAGGACACAGGACGATTCAGTGTGCTGGGTGGGGCTCGGGCCAGAGAAGGGACGTTAGGGAGGAACGGAGGAAATGGGAATCAAGTCTGCAGGTGGGGTGAGCAGCAAGGCACTGATGCTGGCTGCTGCTTGAAGGAACGTGCCGTGGTGACGTGACATGCTGGCTACCAGGAGAAGCTGGGAGAGAGGTTTACAGGAATTCTCTATTATGTTTACAACTTTTCCAAAAGTCTGAAAGTCTTCCAAAATAAAAGGTGTGTCCAAAAAATGCCCCTAGGCATTTTAAGAAATACAACACATACCCCCAGGCATAATAAAGAAAACACAACACAAAGTAAGAAAAACCAATCAAGTGGAACCAGCCCAGAGCTGACAGAGAGGGCCAAAGTAGCAGACGCAGACATTAATCTGTTACTGCACATCTGGGCTCCCAGGCTCCAAAAAGCAGCTAGAGGGGCGCCTGGTGGCTCAGTGAGTAAAGAGTCTGACTTTAGCTCAGGTCATGATCTTGAGGTCCGTGGGTTCAAGCCCCGCGTCAGGCTCTGTGCCGACAGCTCAGAGCCTGGAGCCTGCCTCGGATTCTGTGTCTCCCTCTTTCTCTGCCCCTCCCCTGCTCACCCGCTGTCTGTCTCTCTCTCTCAAAAATAAACAAACATTAAATTAAAGGGGCACCTGGGTGGCTCAGTCGGTTAAGCGGCCGACATTGGCTCAGGTCATGATCTCACGGTCAGTGAGTTCAGGCCCCGCGTCGGGCTCTGTGCTGACAGCTCAGAGCCTGGAGCCTGTTTCAGATTTTGTGTCTCCCTCTCTCTGACCCTCATGCTCTGTCTGTTCATGCTCTGTCTCTCTCTGTCTCAAAAATAAATAAACGTTAAAAAAAATTTTTTTTAATAAATTAAAAAAAAAAAAACTTTTCCAGATATACAGAAGCTTCAAGAA
>NW_024412421.1:37684791-37726290 GCF_014898765.1 Herpailurus yagouaroundi
AAATGGCAACGACACAGCCAACACCTCAGACTTCCTTTCGTAGGTGGTCTCTTGTTTAAACAAAACAACGGCAATCTATTACGGAGTTTGTTACTATAGCAAAGCAAAGTGTAAGAAAACAGTTGCAAAAAGACTGGGTGAGGAGACATGGAAAGGTACCACTGTCAGGTTCTTATGCTACGTACGTGGTCCTAGACAGCAGGCTGAAGCCCAGTCATGTCAATAATCACAGTAAGTGTCAGTGGTCTAAACCCCCATTAAACGGGAAAGACTGCCAGTTGGATGTCTTTAAAAGGCAAAGCCAACTCCGACAAGGTGGCCTACAAGAAACCCTCTTCAAACATAGAGACAAATTGGGGGGGGCCGGGGACTCAGTCAGTCAAGCGTCGGACCCTTGATCTCAGCTCAGGTCATGATCTCAGTTTGTGGGTTCGAGCCCCGTGTCCGGCTCTGTACTCAGAGTGTGGAGCCCGCTTGGGATTCTCTCTCTCCCTCTCTCGTTCTGCTCCTCCTCTGCTCATTCTCCGTCTCTCAAAGTAAATAAACTTTTTTTTTTAATGTTTATTATTTGTTTCTGAGAGAGAAAGAGAGCATGAGCAGGGGAGGGGTAGAGAGAGGGAGACACAGAATCCAAAGCAGGCTCCAGGCTCCGAGCTGTCAGCACAGAGCCCGACGCAGGGCTCGAACTCACAAACCACAAGATCATGACCCAAGCTGCAGTCGGACGCTTAACCGACTGAGCCACCCAAGTGTCCAGTAAATAAACTTTTAAAAATAAATAAGGACAGGGGCGCCTGGGTGGCGCAGTCGGTTAAGCGTCCAACTTCAGCCAGGTCACGATCTCGCGGTCCGTGAGTTCGAGCCCCGCGTCGGGCTCTGGGCTGACGGCTCAGAGCCTGGAGCCTGTTTCCGATTCTGTGTCTCCCCCTCTCTCTGCCCCTCCCCCGTTCATGCTCTGTCTCTCTCTGTCCCAAAAATAAATAAACGTTGAAAAAAAAATTTTTTTAAATAAAAATAAAAATAAATAAGGACAAATTGTTTAATCTGAAAAAAATGGAAAAGGATGCATGCTAATCCTAGTCAAAAGAGAGAACAGGCAGTTTAGTATCAAACAGAGTAGACAGCAGAGCCAAGAGTATCACCAGAGGTAAGGTCACTTCATAGTGAGAAAGAGGCAGAGTCATCAAGGCTGTGACAGCCTCAAATGCACGAGCCGCTAACAACTGAGCTTCAAGATAACTGAAGCAGAAACTGATAGGGCTGCAGAGAGAAATACACAAAACTACCAACCTCGCCACAGAGCATCTGTAAGGAGGGAGACTGCCCACCCCTGAAGGACAGTAATGAGACTCGTGACCTGGACAGTGGGTTTAGGGTAGATTCCCCCCTTTTCATGTTTTATTGTATTTTCTACAATAGGTGGAAAAGGGAAATAAGAAAAACCATGTTTGTTTCTTTTCTGAGAACTTCACAATGGACCTCTTGGCCCATTTTCTAAACAAAAGGACAGCATGGGGCACAGGCTGAGGTGCCCAGGTCCCAACTGAGGAACATTCGCTGAGGATTGGCCTGCAGGCTGCCGTGACTGCACCGCAGAACCTTGCTGCACAGGCTGGTCTCTAATCTGGCAGGGGACAGCCATCAGAAGCGACCCAACACCATCACCAAGCTTGTCGTCATCGACAGCCCCGTGCCCAGGGCCTACCTGTGCTGCTGAATGCCGAACTCCTGGACCAGAACACTCCCTTAAGGGTGCTTTTTTCTGAACACGAAGTTGGGGATTGGCGGCGGGTCGACGACCCACTGGAAACAGATTTTAGCCAATTCTGTTACCTAAGCAAGAAAACATTCTTGAGAGTGAACCTGTGTCTGACCTCCCCTGGTGACCCCTCCTAGCATCTGAAATAAATGAGTGGCCCTCTGTCATGCCATTTAGCAAAGGCATTTGGATACCAATTTACTCCTTCCTCATGGACCTTAGATCTGACAGAGATTGAGTTTGATAAAACCAAGTAAACAAGATGCTTCAGCATCAACTCTGAGGAACGACTAGACAATTATCTCAAAGCAACTATGGGCACGAGCCCATACCCATTCCAAAAGCATTTCCCCCACGACCCTGTATCTGCTCCAGGCTCCCCACCCCCCCCACTCCAGCAAGAATCAGGGGGCAGGGTCAGGGGGAGAGGGGGCAAGGGTGTAGCTTAATCCATACGGGAAAAGCTGGGAAAAACTAAAAACTGTTCATGGTGACACATAAATGTGTCAAGTGAATGAGCAAAGGGGCGTCTAAGGGTGTGACGGAGCCCTGTCCAGAGCTGCGTGCCTCGGGTCTGAATTCACTCAGCTCTGCTACAGCCAAGGAGAAGCCTGGGGACGTCTTCCATTCAGGTTCACTTGTTCTGTCCTTGTGGAGCCCACCCCTCTCGCCCCCGCCCCTGAAGGAAGTCAACTTTACAGGAGGTGGGGTGGCACAGCCCACAAAGAAGAAAGGCCTGTTTCGAGTTGAAACAAACAAAAACAACTACGAAACAGGGTTTCAAACTAAAGCCTCGCCACAAATATTTGGAAATTAAACGTGGCTCTTGGATTCTTCGGAGTGGGCTTCAGTCTGAAAGACAACTTTGCTCTTGCTTCTTGAGACTATTTGAAAACCCTAAAATTGCATAGGGAAAAATAACACGAAGACTGTATGAGCTACACTTATTACGAGGTTCACACATGTAATAATGTGCAGATTAGAACACAGGCATCTCATTTCCCAAAACAGGAAAGGACCTAGAATCCTGACACGTTACCCGTTCAAAGAATCTATGATGGCAGGAGAAATTACTTCTATACCTTTCTTTTACTTTCTTAAAGAAAAACATCAAATCTGCTTGCTGAGATTATTACGTTATGCTAGGGTGAGTCTGCTGGTTTGTTCTGTCATAAACCAATCCCCCTTCATTTTCCTGCCCCTGCTCCCTGTGTGCACAAGCGCCCACACACGCACCTGCACACATCCGGTCCCGAATGGTCTCACAAACCCTGGACACCCCTTGCCAGGGCCCCTTTTCCCACAGGCGCCTCAACTCCATAGTGCCCAAACCACAGCTTCTCCAACCATCTCCTCCTTCCTGTGTCTCCTGTCTCCACAGGGACACCACTGTCCTTCTGTGACCATACCTCAGGATCTGCTTGCCCTCCTTCCAAGCCCACATTCTGGGAGGCCCTCCCTCAGGCCCTCAGTCCCCGAGCAGCCATGGAGTCAGACTCGTGCCTGCCTCCCAGGCTCCCTGACCCACAGCCCTCTTGTAACACATGCTCCTGTTTAGCCCCCTTCAGGACGCCTCCTGGTCCGGCACTCAGCGAGCACTCTGGGTAACACATTCCACACCTGGAGACCTGGCCAGCTTTTACACGGCATCTTGCACTACCAGAGGCTACATATTTACTCAACAGGAGGAAATACGTCAACGAGAAGTTCCATTTTTATGTGTGCAAAAAAACTGATGCCTAAAAGGAATCACAAAGAAAGTTCTCTAAACAGAGACGGATTTAATTCTGAGGGCTACAAATAAGAAAAGCGCAAAATCCATTTGTCAAAAAGGGAAGTGGGTCCTGACCCACAGCTCTGATTGTGCATCTCCGACGAGGCTGGCAACTCCCAGGGACGCTGCTCCGCGGCCCCTTTCACCACGTCCCGACGCACAGCACCCTCCCGCCAGGCGCTCGGCAGCCTTGCGCACAATCCAGCGCGGAGAGGAGGGGCTCAAGGGTCCTTGCAGGACAGCAGGCCCCCTGGTCCACCCCGCAACGCGGCCACATTCTAAGACTACAACCCCACCGGGCTTCCAGGTCAAGGAAAACAGAGGGCCCCAGCCCCGCCAAGCCACTCTCCACCACCAACGAACTCTTGCCAACACAAAAATGCCTCTGACAGAAAAAGTCTTTTCCTATATGGAAAAACCCGAAAAAGATCGTTTCCTATATGGAAATCATATTTTGAAGATATGTACAGGATTTGACATCACAGTTCAGAGTAATTGGCCTAAAAGGTCAAAAATAGGAAGTTATTGAGGTACTGACTAAAAGGTCCAGGGTCCTTCTTCCCAATTAAGGCAGATCAGCTCCAGCATCGATGGAAAGTCTGATTCACGGCCTCATCGCAGCCAATGCAGAGACAGGAGTTTTTAGAGAGACTAATATAAGTGGAGTACACAGAAGTTCCTAACTTTAACAATTTCTCTTACTGGCAACACGTAATGATGTATTTTAAGTTATTGCAATCCACATCATCTTTAAATATCCGCAAGATTTGGAAAAACATAGACAAATTTTTTAATCCAGTGGCCAGGCTGACCTAAAAGACAAGATTAAAGTGAGCGGAGAGAAAGCACATGACTTAAGGAACCCAAGAGAATCCGTCTAGGACAGCGGGTACGGGTCGGCTCCGAGGAGGGAAGAGCCACGCAAGGGGCCTACGGGAGCCCCGGGGAAGGGCAGTGCACAGCCGCAGCCCGCGCCGGCCAAAGGCACAGTCAGAGGCAGGGAAAGAGCTCTGTGAGAGCCGCACACAAGTCACGGATGTGCGCCGGGCCCATGGGCACGTGCCCAAAGACAGATGATCTCCACGGCCTCATTTCAAGGGGGCAGAGTTTTACGTTTCCACGAGGGCTCCAGGAGGGGCTCACCACCCAGGGTCCACAGAGTCAGGAGCCCTCTGAAAATGTAGGCTAACGCATGTACTGTGGGGAGAAAATACACGACCAGACCCTCCTAAGCCTGTAAGTGTTCAGTGATAGACAAACTCACGCAGACGTGGCTTGTTGAGCTGTGTTTTCCCACAGAGACCAAACAAACAGCTTCAGACAGCTGTTTCCAAGGTGTGGTTCGAGGACCCTACAGATCCTCTGCAGCCCTTTCAAAATGTCTCCCAGGGGAACGCTGCATTTTTAGCTGGGGTAATATTTGCACTGATGATGCAAAGTTGATGGTCTGAATTTTGCTGAAGAACCTCCAGGATAAAGCAATACTTATTAATTTCAGTAGATCCCAAGTCTCTATGCTTCTGGTTTTTATAACCTACGCGACAGAGAAGTCTGCAGGAAGCACTTCTGTATACCAAGCAGGTGTCTCCAGCACAAACACTTTTCCAGGGCACATGGGTTTTATGTGTAAGAGTGACTGACGTGAAAACTCCAGCTATCCTGCTGTGGCATCTGGCAACTCATGTCTGGAAAATAACAAAACAAGACCGCCATTACAAGGAAAGCACCGAATTTACTGCCAGTGCAAAACTTACGCACAGTCAAATGTTCGAATTTTGGTGACCCCCTCCCCGCGCCCCCCCCCCCCCACCTATGCGCAGACAGCTTCTGACAGCTTTCAGGCTCATCTGAGGAGGGGGCGGCTGCAGAAACGAGAGGGACTCTTGGACATAATGAGAGGCAGGACGTCAGCATCTGGAAGATCGAAGTAACTCAGCACAAACCCAAACTCACATCACCAACGCACACGGCCGCAGAACCGAACGCGAGGGAAGACGCAGTCACAAGGCTAGACAGACCAGGGGGCTCCAAGGAGCAGCGGCCCCCCGGCCCCCCACCCCTGGCCAAGGGGAGCTCCACGGGACTGCTGACCTTCAGCACGCAGACAGCCGTCTGAGGAGTGTGGGTGTCGTTTCAAAGAACATCTCCAAAATTAAGTCAAAAATGATTCCAGTGCTCTTCCCTCTTCCAACTACACATTTTCTTTGCTTACTTTAACCAACTTTTTATTTCAGAAAATGTAGTTGTTTTAGCAAAACCGTGTTATACAGTGGGTTTATTATCCATGCTTTTAAGTACAATTAGTAAGCAAATGTTTTATTAACAGACATACCTATTATACATACAGACAAGAGCTTTTCGGACTTCTCTGTGTTTACAACATAAAGGGTTTCTGAGCCGCACAGCATGAGGACAGAGCCCAGGAACAAAAGGAGCGTGGCGATGCCACCACCCAGGCCCCGCCTCCGTCACACAGCCTGCCAGGGCCCGGGAACACTGTCCCCTGGATGAGACGAGAGAAAACGTGTACGCATACAAAATCTGAGTGTTTAAAAGAAACGCTGGCTTCCAGACTCCTTGGGGTGGCTCCAGATGGCCTTGTTCCACAGGCACCACGGAGGTGTGCCTGACCCCACCTGCTAGACCTTTCTGCACCCGCGCTCCTGCAGAGACAGGAAATGCAGCCACCTCTGACTGAGGTGTGTGGAGACCAGACAGCGTGCCCTGCGGGCCACAGGTCAGGCACACAAGGAGCCAGCCTAGGGGCCTCTGGCTGAGGCACGTCTCTGACTTCGTCCTTTTTGCTCCGCAAGAAAGAGACACCATTTTAAATTTTACAGCGTCCTTTTGTGAGCCCGACCCCAGTAACATCCTCTGAGTGTCAAGATGAAAATGATCCAGAATCCTGTAACGCAGGTGTCCCCGAATTTACAGATGAGGAAACGAAGGTCTAGGTGGGGGCGGCGAGGAGGAATGAGGTGACTGGGTCCAAGTCGCCCCAGGCTGGTTACCAGCACCAGGCCAGCCCTCCTTCCAGTGATGTGCACTCTGCCGGCCAGACAGGAAGGCAAGGAGGCCTGAGCGGCAATCCTGGTGCTGAGTCAGGATATAGAGCCTACTCCCAAAACCGACCAGAAAGGACCACAAGGCATTCTGTGCGGTGACCAAGTGAATACAATTAAATTGTTTACGGAGAATCTGGTGACATCTTGAAACAGGTAAAACCCCCAGTGAACCCCAAGTGTTCTAAACCGGGGTGGAGAATCGCGAGTCTAGTCTCCGGGAGAGAAGCTAAGTGCCGTGGACGCGGGCACACTGCAGGACAGACTCAAGTGCGCTTCCTAAGGGGTCCCGGCCAGGGCCTTGCACGTCTGTGGACCAGGAGGTGCCCCGCAGGGGCTCCAGGGAGGCCACAGCCTGGGGCTGCCCTCCCTGGGAGGGTCTCCTGAGGTGGACACCTCTTCAGACTGCTGGGCAGACACCTGAGCAGGACGTGCGGAGAAATGCAGGAGGGGCAGGAGAAACTCGGCCCCTGCTCACCGCAAATCCCACTCCTGCCCCACTCCCTGTCCACCCCCCAGCCCCCCCCCCGCCCAAAGCAACAACCTCAAGTTACGTTTGGTCTGTTTTAAATTAACGACAATCTGGAGCACGTAGGTCTGGCAAACTGTGAAGGGCCCGAGCGTGGGCTCTCTGGACGCGGGGACGCTCCGGGTGGGGGGTGCAAGGCAGGCTGGAGGCACAAAGCAGAGACCCCGCGGCGTCACCCGTCGGCTGTGGAGAGCGCACCGACTGGGTCACCCAGACGAGCTGGACGGTGGGTAACCGCAGCGATGCTTTTCCAGTAACGCGTGCAGCGATGCTTGGAGCTCCAAAGTGTGAGAGGTAAAACGCTTGCTGCGAAGCCCTCACTGCCAGGAAGACTCCCCCTGCCCCGGGCCCGACATGCGCACTCTCTCTGCTCTCGACAGACTGTCGAATACCCAACACGTGCCAACCCACACCAGGCAACAGGGACGCTTTCAAACAATCGCCGCCTGGCCCTGTCACTTGCCAGTCTCAGGGTGACCCTACGAGAACTCAGAACCGGTCTGTCCCAACCAACTGGCCTCACGTCCTGGACGGTCCGTGCTGCCCGGGGGGAGACGCCTCCATAGAAGCCAAAATCCCCCAGGTTTACAGGTCAACTGAACAACACTTCAGTTCCAGTTCAACATCTGTGGAACTTAACAAACGTTCAGCCAGGATTAAGCAGCTGATAGTGGCTTAAAAAGTACTTCTCCATCAAAACGACGTGGTTTGTTCAACTTATTCTCTGTCCTTATCACTGACATGGATTAATCTTTTTTTTCTTGATGATTTGAGATTGTAAAAGTTCTCCAGCTCTTGCTCAATAAAATTTTGCAGATCCAAAAGAAAAAAGAAAAACAAGTACTTCCCCTAACAACAGTGTCAAGCACCCAGGCACAGACGCCCACAGCCTGCAGGGAGGGTGGAGAGTGTGTGCTGCAGGGCGCAGAGAGGGGCAGAGAGGCGCAGAGAGGGGCAGAGAGGCGCAGAGCTGTGCAGGGACGCAGCACCAGGAGCCAGACCCACGACAGGACCAGAAGCGAGGAGCAGCAGGCCTGGCCTCACTGGGGGGCAGCATGGCTCGCTGGGAACAGTCACCCAAGGAAAAGAGTCCTCCAGGAAGTCAGTCGTCGGCACAGACCTATGGGCCGGCAGTGCCCCAGCCGTGGGAACACAGACGCCCCAGGCACCTGTGAGCCTGCACAACACAGGACCCAGGAAGGGAGCCAAAGGGAGAACACCTGGTCCTGTGTGAGGCTCCTCGGATGTCACGGGACACGGGGCACACCGTCGCACGCAGTCCCTCTAAGGCCCTTCAGGAACGAAGCATCAGGTTAAAGGGTCAGAGGCAAACAGCAGGCCACGCTCTGTCCTGAGGCCGACGCAGCCCTGCCCCCGAGAGGACCCCCGAGCGGGAGGCGCTCCGAGCACCCCCAAGTCCACACCCCCCCCAGCACGGGGTTTCAGGAGCACCGAGGCCGGAGGCTGGGTTCCCCGGTCCCGACCCCACAGGGCTGTTCTGACAGCCCAGGTGGAGACAGTGCCACGTCAGGGCACTGCTGGGCCCTGGCTGGCACTCCCTTCTCTGGAGCAGGCAACGTGCGCTCCTTGGCAGGACCACCGGAAATGCGGTGTGTCGTTTTAAAAGAACTGAACGTCGGACTTGTGGAAAGCAGCATCTAATGGTTTCTCCTCTCCAGGAGGCACCTGGGTCATGGTCAAGGGCAGGAGCTTCCCTGCACACCGCCTGCCACAGCCCGGTGACGCCTGGGCAAAGCGGGAGAGAAAACCTAACAAAATTTCTCTCCTTTAGCATTTCCTCACAGTCGTTGTCTTTTTTAAGATTTTACTTTCAGTCATCTCTACGCCCAATGTGGGGCTCGAACTCACAACCCCCAGATGAAGAGCTGCACACTCATCCAACTGAGCCAGCCAGGCGCCCTGTCCCCACAGTTATTTCTAAATGAATCCCAGAGCAGCTCTTCCCCCAGAATCTGTGCCCTCAAATAATTTTCAGCAGCTTATAATAGATGCCCTACTTAGGTAATAAAGAGAAAATACACTGTAGTGCACATTTGCAAAACAGCAGTGACTTCCCTGCCACACCTCCTGGGGACAGAGCTGATTACGTTCAAGGCAAGGTGTGTTGCCTGTGGCTCAAAGTGTCCTCGGGACCCACCCAGACACCCCAGGCACTTGGGGCGCTATGCCCTCCTGTGCCCCCCCAGCCCTCCCCTAGACTGGATGAATCATGGTGAATCTCAACTGGTCTCCAGCAAAACTTCAACCAGACAATCACCAAGGTCCTGAATCCAGTTATGCACTTTGTTTTCTGTTTCTTAATTACAAACACACAGCAAGGGGTTAGTGCAATGAGTCACAAGTCCACTTACTCTGGACTAGCACATACAGAACAGCCTCCAGGAAGACCCATTTTACACCCACACTATGACCACAGCACTGTCCCCAGGCCTCACACAAAGGCAGGGGCACACGCTTATTAACAAGGGACAGGACCACCTCCCTGGCACTCCCCGCAGTGGGGAAAAGGAACCCAGTTACGAACCGCCCAGAGTGCTCTTGAACTCACAGGCAATCCTGGAGGAGAAACAGAAGTTCACAGCCCCCAGAAGGACGTGAGCTGTGGATACAGGACACTGTGGTGAGGGAGACAGACGCACCCCTGCTGCTCAGGACCTCGGGGGACAGAAAGGGCAAGGACAGCGCGCAGTGGGACGGCAGACTTGGAGCAAGCAACGTGCAGCCCGCGCCCGCACAGAACGATCAGGAGAAAGACTCCCTTCAACAAGACGGGCCTAAGTGTCTCCCCTGAGCTCACCAAGCACAACCGAGGACACCACACAAAGCTGTGCACCCCACCAGGCTGTGCCCCACTGGGGTGTGCCGGTTCCAAAACAAAGATGCTCCGGGAGGCAGCAGCAGACAGCCCAGAGAGGAGAGGTGAGGGGCGCGGAGAGAGCGGACGGGGAGAGGATGGGCAGGGAGAAACTCAGAGAGCCCAGCAGGACTGACCACTGCCACGTGCCTCTCCCGCTGGCCCGGCCCCCCTCCCTGCCCCTGGGTCACTGACAGCACAGAAAGAGCAGAGAAATTCACGGCTTTGTTCATAGGCTAACATTCCATCTTCATTTAACTTATTAAAAAAAAAAAAAAAAAAGCCAGGCTGATCGGTCATGGACGAGGATCTCATGAACAGTGTGGGGGAGACCATGGTTGTCCCCCAGCAGCTACAGACACACACGCTGGTGCTACTCCCCCTCAAGTCGATCCCGGACACCAACAGCAAGGACTCCCAGACAAACGTGCATGCGTGTGACCACGGCCCCAGCTGGCAGGGCTCTGAGGGTGTGGTTCCGGTTCAAAAGTATCGGGTACACGCAGTCAGCAAACCAACACTGGGTGAGCTGACGGCCAGGAGACCTCACACTGGCATCGGCCACCGCAGGCCTGTACGAGGTTCTCCGTGGACGAGGCCACAGCCCTCAGGACGCGGCTGCACTGTGGAAATGCCAGGGGCAAGCCTTCCAGGTCTACTTGTCTCGGGCTGCCAGGTGAATGGAGACAAGGGGAAAAGGCACGCAAAGCGCCACCCACGCTGGTAAGTGGCCTGACCCGGCAGACAGGTCCCTGGACAACAGAGAAGAAAAAGGGTGACAGGCAGGAGGCCCCTAGAAATGGGCCTCACCCTGGACCCAGGTTTCACGGATTCTGCTCCCGGGCCTTGTTCTGGACCTGGCCCGTTTTCAGTGCATCACTTCCACCCAGGACCAAAGGCTTGAGAGCATCAGGTGCTGGGGATGAGACTTCACCCTCCACCCCCCCACGCACAGACCTTAAACACGAGCAAACGTGCCCGTGGCCCAACCGCGGGACAAATTTAAAAGAGGGTTCCCAGGAAAGCCAGCTGCTGCAGAAAACCCATACGGCCTACTCCCTTCCTGGACACGCCAACACCTTGACCCTTCCCACCAGCTTACTCCTATCTTCCCTAAAGTCAAACGCTAACACAACTATCTCTTGCGTTGGTGTAGGGACCCGAGACTCGAACGCTCACTCTGCCACCGACCAGCTACGGCACCTTGAAAACCCTACTGTTCCACATCTTTGAGGCCTAGAATCTTAGGGAAAAAACGTGGAGGGGCACCTGGGTGGTTCGGTCGGTTGAGAGTCTGACTTCAGCTCAGGTCACAGTCTCACGGCTCGTGGGTTCGAGCCCCACATCAGGCTCTGCGCTGACAGATAAATAAATTAAAAAAAAATTTTTTTTAATGTGGAAAATGCTACCTATTTTCTCGGGAAAACCCAAGAAAAGCAGGGGGGAAAGAGGACGTAAAGTGAGGTAACTGGGAGATGCGAGTCAGCAGGTGCTCTGGAGCGAGATTCCTCTACAGGTGGGGGACACAGAAGCCCAACCCTGGCCTCTGGTGAGGTGGTTCCCAGGGAAGACTAAACAGAAACCCCAAAGAACAGCAGACCTGGGTGAAGGGCACCAGAGAGCCAGTCCACAGAACAGGGCCAGGCAACAGGGGACTCAGAGGAAAGGGCTTCAAACACAAAGGGATTTTTTTAGTGTGAGCCGACACACCTGATCATAGCGTTTCCTACAAAAACCAGTCAAAATAGAGTTTCTCTAGCTACACCGCCCCAGGCTCACCTACAAACCTCTGTCTGCCCCAGACACGTCTGTGGCCACGCAACTCAGGCCCAAAGACTGGCTCCGTGATCCCAGGCTGAAGAGCAGCCAGCGGGCTGCAGCGCCCCATTCACAAGCGTGCTCGGGGGCCCGCTGTGTCTCTATCCCTTCCCCACGAGCTGTGGCCGGTATTCCCGCGGGTCCCCTCGAAGTCGCTCTGCCCACAAAAGTGCAAAAGCACATTAGAAAACGGGCGCCGACGGTGTCGGGGGAGGTGAGCCAGACTGCAAACTTTTTAAAAGAACGAAAATCGCTCTTCATGTGAATGGAAGTTTTAATTATAACACTGAAGGTGAAAACACGGTGTTTCCAGGCCAGGATACCCTAGAGCTCCACAGGGTTTCTTCAATCAAATGTGGTCACACCTCAACGGGCGTCTCCATCTCCTTCGTACTTCTCAACGCTTCGTGCTGCTCTGCTATACAGGGCCGAGGTCAGCACAAAACAGGCCCCGGACCGGTCACCTGAGCACCACCTGACACTCTTGTGGGATCACCTGCCTCCAAGGCAGCATCTTGTCAGCCACTAGGATGCAGTGTTTAACTCTGGTTCCCACTAACAAAAAATGAACCAGAACCAACTGTAAAGAGGCTGGCTGCATCCAGGAGATGAAGAAAACGGACAGAAGAGAAGACTCAGGAGAGGCGGCGGCGGGAGCGACTCAGCCAGGCCCACAGAGCAGGTGCAGGACGCCTGCCCAGCCGGGGCGGCCACCAGGCGAGCGTACCCCGCCCCGCCCCCACCGGCCCCCAGAGGGATAACGCTGTCTTCACCCACCGCCCCCCAAAATTACCCTTCTGCCTTTCTGCCCTCCCAAAATACCCAGGGTTCACACCGATGCGGCTCCCTTCTGGTGTTCAGAGATGGACAAGGGACCCAGGGTTTATTTTTTCCAAGAAACAAAACCATCCGTTAACAAAAGGTAACAAAGTCAAAAGCTTTAAGAGGAAAGTGTCATTTCATCTCATTTCCCTTACTTCTTTCCCTCTTTCCCTCTTCCTGCCCAAGCAGAACGTCCTCCAAGCCCCACAGGAGCTTCCACCCAGGCCCAAGGCGGGGAAATCCAAGCTTAGACTGAAGGGGGAGGGGGACACAGAGCTACGAAAGAGAACACGGAGCAGTCAGTGTCAAGGAAGAAAATGCACGCGTACGCACAGCGCACCCGTGTTTGGAAGCAGAGCCTTCCACGCCGGGTCACACGGCGAGCAGAGCCCTGGCAGCCGCCCACTGCCAAAGTCCACACGCTCTGCCCGCCCGGCCTCCACACTCGGCTGCCTTCGAGCCAGGTGCCCAGGAGGGGGACCTGCCTGGCCCAAGGCTCAGGACTCCGTGCTGGCACCGCCCCGCAGCCGTGGCTGTGCACAGGTCCAGGGCCATGCGGCCCAGCCCCTGCCCTCCCCCGTCCCCGGCACTTGCTGGTACAATCACAGGCCCAGGGGCAGGGCCACTCTTCTGTTCTGCTTTCTTCTCAAACCTGCTACCCTGGCCAGCGCTTTGCTCCATCTTTGGGACCCCTCTTTGGGTATTTGCGGGGACGCCCGAGTGGCATCGAAGAGAGGACACAGCCTCAGCTGAACCGAACGATGTCCAGCTCAGAACGGCGCACATCTCACCCCCACCACCGCCCGTCGTGTGACAGAAGGCTCTCCCCAATTCCTTCTCCCAACAGGCAATGCAGATGACCACCAAGACAGTGTTCTAGAATGGAGCACAGACTAAGTTCTCAGGCCCAGCGGGCAGGCAGCTCCCCACGTAACCCTCTCACTCCTCCACCTTCCTCCTGCCTTCTTCTTCTTCTCACCAAGACCCAGGGGGCCGTGCATGGAACGTCCTGCAGCAGACCTCTCTAAGCTGCACACAGCCGGCACCCTGCGTTACAGGACGCCCTCGTGTTCCACAAGGCAAAGCAAGAAGGGAAGACAAGTGCTGTTCTACAGGAAAAATGGAGCTCACTTTTAACAGGACTTCTGGAGCACCTACTCCAAGGGGGATATGAGCACATGTCTTCACCCTCAAATACAACACACAGAGAAAATCTAAAGAGATTTAAAATTTGATGATATTAAAAAATAAACACAGACTCCACAAGAATCCTCACAGTTAAGAATGGAAGGAAAACATATATGAACAACAAATGAGTTACCACAAACTGCCCAGAAACCTTTCCCAGAGCCCAAACAGGTGTCTCTACATGCCTGCCTTCCAACGGTGTGCTTGGGCTCACAGAGCCCAGAAGTCCATTCCAGCTAGAAACATCCAGAGGGAAAGGCCCTGAAAGGCAGAACTCCCAGCTGGGGCGCAGGCTTGGGCATGGGCTCAGACCTTCCCCTTCGGCTCGGACCTGCTTACTTTCCACGCCTCTCCTTGCCCTAGGCACATGAACTCCCCCAGCTTTCCAAGTACCTTGGAATGAGAGAACCAAAGCTCTACCCGCTGGCAAGCACTGTCATGTGGGGACGGCAAAAGCTTCTGGGGAAAAGTGCATGAACACACTGTTAATTTTTATATTAACCAAAAAACATGCATTTAATGAATTCTAATTCTAATGACATCTAATTTACGTAGTTGAAGGGAGCCTAGTCAAAGAGTATTCCCCAGAACTAAATACACAATAAAAATTTATCACACTAAGAAATTCAGGAAATTATACTGGCACAATTAATTAGCTAAACATATCTGATAACCAAGCAAAGGGTGCTTTGTTATCTATTTTTAAACCCTAGCAAAACCTCTTTGTTAAAAACTCAAATGAATTAGCATCAGGACCTACAAGTTCCTTACAACCTGCAAATCCAACCCAGCACTGCTCACGGTCCGTGTACTTGGCGGCAAGTAGAGCTCACGGGCAACCGCTTGTGTTGTGACCATGAACTGCACCTAACGGCCAAGGCGCATCGGGCTGGCGGTCAGGTCAGGAAGAACTTCCACTCCTACCACACAAACTCACGAGAGCTTCTCTCTGTTTCAATACCGGATGGCATCGTATTCTGGGTCCGGAGGGCGCCCTCCAAGCTTGCTGCTCGGGTGGGGTCCCTGGTGTCGCCAGTGCACGGACAGCCGGCAGAGGGGCACCCGGTTCTACCATCCGCAAGACTTCTGGTCCCTGTGCTTGGAGGACACAGGCCAAGTGCAGCCATGCACACCTCTCCACAGTGAGTACCACCTATGCGGACACCCAGCTCAGCATCACATCCAGGGAACCTGAAACTATGCCTTGCAAGTTCAGTGTTTCGGCAAGTCACAAAGCGACCGTTTTTTTCTATTTACAGGTGTTCAAACTAAAAGAATAAACCATTAAAATCTACACCTCTGTTCATGTAAACGCTACCTGTGGGGCACCTGGGTGGCTCAGTGAACGCACTGAGCGTCAGACTTCGGCTCAGGTCATGGTCTCGTGGTTCGTGAGTTCGAGCCCCACGCTGGGCTTGCTGCTGTCAGCCCAGAGCCCACTTTGGATCCTCTGTCCCCCTCTCTCCCCCCCTCCCCCACTTGTGCTTTTCCAAAAATAAATAAATATTAAAAAAAAAAAAAAACACTAGTTTTATTATTATAACACACTACTTTCAGAAATTATTTTGTTTTTGGAAACATAATTCCGAACTCCTGTTTCGCAGCAAGCATGAGTGTAACACTTACACACGCTGCCAGGGGTCAGGGCCGGGAGACAAGTCTGACTCACGTGCACACACTCTCCCCTACCCCTGGTGAAGTGGGAGCCGCTCTGAGCCCTGCTCTGGAGAGGCAGGGACCCTCTACCAAAAAAGATGTTAACAAAGCACAATCACACCAGCTGTCAGCTGAAACTAGCTTTATGCTAAAGAAAGGCTTAAAAACGTATCTGCTTATTTTAAAGCTTACATTTTCATAGAGTTTTATTCCCATGTACAGGGCCACTTAATCTCAGAAGAAATCTTTAAGATGGGTGTCACCATTACCGCTTCACAGGGGAGGAGCCCAAGGACTGAATGCAGAAAGCCAAGTCACAGAGCAGCCCGGCACATACAGGCTGTCTCAGACCCTGTAACGGAGTCATGCTTGAAACAACTCCGGGCAGGACCAGCCCAGAACCATCCAAACGGGGCGCCTAAACGATGCTCAGACAGAGACGAGAGCACAGGATTAAGTACTCTGGGATTTAGCAAGCCCACCTCTGCTCCTACCTGACCTAAATGGCTCATATTCGACCTTAGGGGGTCAAAATGAAAATTAATTACTGATGTGAATAACCGTGAAAAACTACTAGAGAGCCTATAATCATTCTGTTTTTCAGATTCTGCCTTTTGATTCCAGGAATGGTCACGGAGGGCAGACGTCAGCAAGCGGCACACACTGCTGTGGGCCTGGCCCTGCGGCCACAGTGGGGCCACTCCCCAAGAGGGGGCCCGGCCTCACTGCAGCCACAACACGCCTCTCATTAACAGGAACCTTTATCTTTATTCAATCCAAACACTAGTCTTTTCTTTAAACAGTCTTTTGTTAAAAGATTATTACAGTCAATATTACCTGAGTATTTATGGTTCACGGAAGTAATAAATGGCATGAGACACCCTGGGTTATTCTTGTGATATGGCCAAAAAAGTCAATCCTTCCTATGTTGAAAACCTTCTAAATGTTAACACATCTATTAACTCCACACCACTGGGCCAGCCCAAGAATTTGCCGGCAAAGAGTTGCTACTAACTTGTTTTCTTTTAATCAGGAAATACATTATTTTGATTCACCAAAGACTTACTAAAAGCCTAATTTAAGTGGCGTTTCCTTTTTCCTCCTTATAAATTAAGACCAATATTACAGTTTTCAAACAAACACAGAGCTCAGCCTCCCGGTGTGAGTGGGTTCGGTTCTCCCTCTGCCTCACCTTTTCCTTCTCTCCTGGACCTAGTCTCTCCGTGGCTGCCCCACTGCCTATGACGACCCCACACACGTGCGCGCGCACACACACACACACCCCCCACCACCACCCCAGGGAAACTACCCTAGGGAACCCCCCGCAGGGTGTTACAAAGCACCCCACCACCCCACCTGATCAGCAATGCCTCCACTGGCCACACTGGCTTCTTTCTAAGCATTAACCATCCTGCAGATTAAGGGAGGACAATTCGAGGCCTATTCTCAGGGACATCCAAGATTCCCGTGCCATCAAACCTTATCACCATTTCCAAGGAAATACTTTGGTCAAGTCAAAGGGACAGGCCAGGAAGCTTCCACGAGGCCTGATTCAGTGATGGCTGAGATAAAGGACACTCCACACCAAAGACACAGAGGGAAAGGTCTCTTTCATGTCTGCTAGGAACAACAATGCAAAATGGGTTAACACATCTTTGGATGGTTCGCTTTAAGACACTAATGCCTGGCGTAGGTATGAGACACTAAAATCGACCGAGAGTTTTCTTTTCAATTGTTAGCGATCTACACTCCAGAGGAAATAAATGCCTTCCAACGCAACAATCTCCCCAAGGTGGGGAGGGGACTCTGTCCTGGAGCAACAGACGCTGCACCGGACCTGAACCTGGTGTCTTCAGGGGTAAAGTTGCCCCTCCTCTCAAAAACCTTGCCAGTGGTTCCCAGAAGGAAGCAGCAAGTAAGCAGGGCAACCTGGCCAAAGATCCCACTCCTTACCCACCAACCACAAGAGCTGGCCTCAAACTTCTAGGGATACCGCCAGTAGCTGCCCAAACACACAGGACACCAGACCTGAGCACAGCCAGGCCCCCACTGCTTCCCCCAGAGGTGGGAACAATCCTCAGACTCAAAAAGCTCTTCTTCACGCCAGGTGTTCATGCAATGTGTACAGAGCACAAAACAAAGTAGTCGGTACAGGGTCCCGACGGTCTCCAGACCCCGTGAGCACAGAGCACTTTAGATAAAGAGGTTGAGCAGGGGCCCCTAGGTGGCCCAGTCCGGTGAGCGTCACTCTTGATTTTTGGCTTCGGTCATGACGCCGGGGTCGTGGGATCGAGCCCCATGTCAGGCTCCAAGCTCGGTGTGGAGCCTGCCTGAGATTCTCTCCCTCTTTCCCTCCCGCCCTCCTCCCTTTTCCCCTGCTCAGGCTCTCTATCAGTCAATCAATCAATCAATTAATTAATCAATCAATGAAAATAAAGAGGCTGAACAGAAATAAACCCCCTTCGCGGGCCAGGCTACCAGCCTGGGCTCCACAGAACCGTGTCACTGGGATACCAGAGTGCCAGTTATCAGCCCACAGTTCACCACCCCTTCTCGGAGACACCCTCATCTGAGTGAGGTCCAGAACAAGCCCCACACCACCCGGCCCGCACTGTCAAGCCCGAGAAGGCCCACGTGGAAGTCCAGCGTGATTTTCATGCCCCTTCTTACAAAGCAAAGAAAATACCAAACTGATGAATAGCAGTGCAATAAAATATTTACCGATTCCATAGCTGAAAGCTGACGCTGATGAAGACTGTAGCTGAAATCCAAGGGGGCGCGTCCCCGATCGGCGCTGTGTGTTCTGAAACGAGAGAGCAACATCAGCTTATACGTCTCTACCTCAGGTCTCTGTCTCATCTCAGTCTCTCCATGAGGGGCAACCCGTACTTCCCTCCCGGCTTCCTTCATGTCACGGAACTAAGCACAAGAGGGTTTGAAACGTGTGTCTGTCTGGTGTGGGCTACAAAGGGAGAACGGGCCCAGGAAAGATGCTCGCGCTTGATGATTTGCGTCAGGACACCATCCAAATGGGAGCCTCTGTTCTCAGTAATGCTTCCTGGAAAGCAGTGCCCGGAGAGGCCAGGTTCAGGAAAGAACCCTCAGTGGGTTACGGGTCTCCTTGGAGATGGGGCTTCAGGACTGGGACCTCGAAGGGACCATTCAGAGACTTTTCTCTTTATGTGGAATTTGACGGAAACCTCGTAATTACTAAGGCTTTGTCAAAGTTCTGCATCTTCTAGGGACATCCTGTTGCGGTCAGAAGAAAACGCAAATTCTCCCTCTGGCTCACAGAGCCCCGATGACCACCGGCCTCCCACAGCACCTGCTGCCCCCCACCCCGTGTTCAGCCTCCACCTGGAGGCCTGAACCCTAACAAATAAATCAAGTGGCCGCCGTGGCCTTGTCAGTAAGAAAAGGAGAGATTACGGCACAGTATCACGAAGAAACCTGGCTGAATAAAACTGTATCATCTCCTTAGGAGGGCTCTGAGACCTTCAAGAATAAACCAAGACAGTAACAAGAAAAAACACCACTAACTCACAACCCTTTTTCCACAACCCCATCAGAACATCACACTCTCTTCTGTCTCCAAACACATCAAAAGTATGGAGTCACTAAGGGACTCACACTGGTGGACAAGAGGCAGGAGAAGGCTCTGTCTCAGACACGGCATTCACATGAAGCAGGATCCCAAGTTCCACCCTCAGGGTGCTAAAGATCTCTGTGGTGTCTTGGCCAGTGCTTACAGCTGGGTGTGTGTTTGCAAACACGGAGCAAGGGTTTTCTGTCCCTGTATTCCTGCACAGGGTTTCTCGAAGCTAGCACGAACCTCAAGCACTGATAAACACAAGCAAGAAAAAGCAAATTCCAGTACACCACACAGCTTGGTTTTATTGAAAAGCAACAAGTATGTGATTAAGCTTTTCAATTTTCTTATAAAGACAGTTACGGGGGCGTCTGGGTGGCTCAGTCGGTTGAGCATCTGACTTCAGCTCGGATCATGACCTCACAGTTCCTGAGTTCAAGCCCCATGTCGGGCTCTGTGATGACAGCTCAGAGCCTGGAGCCTGCTTCGGATTCTGTGTGTGTCTCTCTCTGATCCTCCCCTGCTTATGCTCGCACTCTCTCTCTCGCTCTCTCTCTCTCTCTCTCTCTCTCTCAAAAATAAAATAAACGTTAAAAAAAAAAAAGTTACAGAACAACACAGAATGCATGATGAATGCCTACACCAGGAATACAGCACATAACAACATCTACCATTACAGTGTTGAAGAAAACTGAGGTAGTCTTAATCCAAGGTTTCTCAAACTCAGCAGCAGTGACATTCAAGGCTAGGTCACCCTCTGCGTCCTGGGCACTGGAGGAAGGTGCTGACTAGCAGTCCTGACCTGGAGCCCACCAGATGCCAGCAGGACCCCCCAAGCTGTGACCACCAGAACGTCTGGGGACACTGTCACAAACCCCCCCCTGAAGGGCAGAGAACCAGGGCTGTACATCCACCTGCGATTTGACAAAAAAGGAAACCAAATCAGGTTTAGTTGTCTGTGGTCATGCAGGGAATTCAAAGCAAGTTGCAAAGAGCACCCAGGTCTCCTAAATCCTGGCCTAAAAGTCTTATCAGTCTAAGGGAAAATACTTTAGGAATTAACCCAATTATGTCTGGAAGACAATGCAAATTAAGAGCCTCCAAAACATTTATGCCTTTTGATAGAGAAACCCCATTTCTGAGGAGTGCACATGGAAGAAACATTCTGATACGGAAACAGCTTCATGTAGCATACATGTTCACATCAAAACCCCTGCGGCCACGACAATCAGGCTCCGTTGTCAAACAGAACTGCACCGGACCACACCGTTATTGTAGGCTTACAGCTACAGGGGTTCACAGGGCACGCCCACCCCACCCCACCCCACCCCACCCCCCCCGAGAAGTAAAGAGATCGGTGAGGACAGAGCACAGGCGAAGACCGCGGAGACGTGAAAAGCCAGTGTCCGACACAGCTGGTGGGCGACTGGGAGGGGCTGAGGAAGCATTCCACAGACGGGGCAGGGGCCCACCCCCGTCTGAGGGCAAGGCCGTCACGACGCACAGCCTCGCGGAGAACCCACCTAAAGCAACAGGGAGATGTTCCTGCCGACGGGACTGGCAGGATGCACAAGGCAAGAATCACAAGTGCCAAGGTCTGATGTGTGCAGTCTGTGTGAGAAAAATGACACAGATTCTTTACTTTTTATTCATTTATTATGAGAGAGAGCATGAGTGAGGGAGGGGCAGTGAGAGAGACAGAGACAGACTCCCAAGCAGGCTCCACGCCGCTCAGTGCGCAGCCCGACTCAGGGCTGGATACCCAGGACTGTGAGGCCGTGACGTGAGCTGAAATCAAGAGTCAGACTCTAAATCTGCTGAGCCACCCGGGTGCCCTGAAAATGAGTTTTTAAAATAAACAGATGCACAGCCATAAAGAAAATCAAAAAAGGGAAACTCTGTAGACCAAAAACTGGGTAATTCCAGAAAATCAGGAGAATCAAAGCATGAAATCAAAGCAGAGAAAGTGACTGGGAACACACTGTGAGAATGGGGGGCGTGGCGGGGGAGGGCACAATCACAGGAAGTGTACAAGACCACATTGTACAAAACCAGCTGGCTTGGGGAACCTGGGTGGCTCAGTCGGTTGAATGTCCGGCTTCGGCTCAGGTCATGATCTCGAGGTCTGTGAGCTCGAGCCCCGCGTCAGGCGCTATGCTGACAGCTCAGAGCCTGGAGCCTGCTTTGGATTCAGTGTCTCCCTCTCTCTCTGCCCCTCCCCTGCTCGCTTGCTCGCTCTCTCTCTCGCTCGCTCTCTCTCTCTCTCTGTCAAAAATAAACAAACACTAAAAAAATGTTTTTAAAAAAACAAAAACAAAACCAGCCGGCTCTTCCCAGGCAGGACCAACCCAGACTCCACCAACCACCACCCCGCGCTGCCTTTCAAGAGGTTCCCCAGCACCCCGACTCCCTGCTCACCCTCAATATGGTACGTCACCACGAGGAACAGTCTTTTAGACATCACGCACACACACACATCTTGAAATCCTGATTAATGAGGACATAAAAACAACTTTTCTGAGGGTCTAAGTCAGGAAATAGTACCAGTTATCTCCAGCTCTTAGCAAACTCATCGAATTCCAAATCAGCATCATGCTCTAAGGGCAAAACTCAAAAGAAACACGAATATGCTGGTATCTGCCCATCTCTGGAGTGCACTGCTGACCTCACCATTTTATGACAGGGTCACGGGCAATGGAAACGTGAAGATAACAGAAAAGGGGGCGGTGACTGTTCCACCTCATTGGTGTGAAGAGGCTCCAGCAAAATGATGGCTCATTTACTTGCAATCTCCCACAACGCTTACCCGCTCTACTCCTAGAAAGCGAACAACCTGAGGGCAGACCACGGGACACCGTGTACCAGCCTATCTTCCGTTACACAGGAACTCAGAGTCAGGAACAGCTCCCCTCGTTCTAGGCAAGTGCTCTCTACTCCCACCCCTGGAGCCCACGGAAGACAGACCTTAACATAAGCCACATACCAAGCACATCAGGGACACAGACAGGAAGCACGAACCCACCCTCCACCAGGCACAGCAAAAGCCTGAACTGAACGGGGCCGTCCAGCTAGAAGATTCGCCTTGAAAAAGGAACATAAAACCCAAAGAATATACATACACACACACACACACACACACACACACACACACACACAGCACAACGCAGCAAAGCTACCGGATACAAGATCAGCATACAAAAATCTGTTGCGTTTCTATACTCTGGCAAGAACAAAATCTGAAAGGGAAATGAAGAAAACACGGTTTACAACAGCATCAGAAAAAATACTCAGGGACAAATTTACCCAAAGAGGTCAAAGACTTGCACACTGAAAACTCTGCCTTAAGAAACCAAAGACGACCTATGTGCGTGGACTCCCGTGTTCGTGGGCTGCAGGAACTAAGACGTCAGCACGCCATGAAGACATCGACAGAGTCACGAGCAGTTATAAAATGCTTTCCTCCGGGGGTGCGGGGGGAGCTCAGTCAGTCAAGCCTCGTGGTTTCGGCTCAGGTCACGATCTCACAGTTCGTGGGTTTGAGCCCCTGTATCGATCGGGCTCTGCGCTGACAGCAAAGAGCCTGCTTGGGATTTTCTCTCTCCCTCTCTCTCTACCCCTCCCACACTCACTCTCTCAAAAACAAATAAATATTTTTTAAAAACGTTTTCCTTTAAACATCCCATCTAGTGCAACTTACAGAACTATAAAAGTTTTCCAGGTTTTTCTTTTCCTAAAAGGGTGATTTTTTTTTTTTAAATACTAGAGAGAAACTCCTCAGACTATCAACCTCTAAAACAAGGGGATTAAGATTTGAGAATCCCTAAACCTCTTTAGTCCTAAAAGTTTAAGATCCTTCAATATACAACATAACATTGTTTCCTTTAGAAACACACCCCCAGGGGCACCTGGGTGGCTCAGTCAAAGCGTCCAACTTCAGCTCAGGTCATGACCTCGCAGTCCGTAGGTTCAAGCCCCACACTGGGCTCTGTGCTGACAGCTCGGAGCCTGGAGCCTGCTTCGGATTCTGTGTCTCCCTCTCTCTGCTCCTCCCCTGCTCTCACTATGTCTGTCTCCGTCTGTCTGTCTGTCTGTCTCTCTCTCTCTCTCTCTCAAAAATAAACAAACTTTAAAAAACAAAACAAAACAAAACACCCCCAAAGGGGGTCAGTGGAGTAAAAGGCTCTTGATCTCAGGGTTATGAGTTTGAGCCCCAAGTTGGGTGTAGAGATTACTTAAAAATAAAATCTTTAGAAAGAAAAATACGCTCTTTTCCTTCAATGTATTCTTTTCATGGAGAACACGAACCCACTGCAATACTTTATTAGGCTGGACTCCTAGGACGCACGGCACAACACAACCTAAGGGGTGGGGAGGGAGCTGGGGGAGGCGCAGGGCTGTGAGGACGCACCTGGCGCCCCACGGAGCGGAGACAAGCGGAAGCAGGCGTGCTCAGCTCCGATGCTCCATGTTTCGCCGACTGTACTGTGCTGTGTAATGAGGACAGAGCTCAGGAAGCATCTGTGGAAGGAGCAACCTGTGATCAGGCGCTCTGCACTGCAGCCCCAACCCCAGCCCCGTGGGGTGAGTCCACTGTCCTGGGGTCCAGCCCATGGAATGAGAGGAACATTGCCAGAACCAATTAAACTGCTTTCTTAAGAAAAACAAAGGGGAGTTTATTCTTTACGTGGTATCTTTTCCAATTTACTTTTAAGTTTATTATGAAAGAGAGAGACAAGACAGCATGAGTGGGGGAGGGGCAGGAAGAAAAGAGAGAGAGAGAATCCCAAGTGGGGGCTTGAACTCATGAATCTTGAGATCAGGAGCTGGGCGGAAACCAAGAGTCGGATGCTCAACTGACTGAGCCACCCAGGCGCCTCTCTTTTCCATGTCTATCTGGAAATTTTTTTACTTTTTAATTTTTTTAAGTTTATTTATTTGGTGGGGCGGGGGGGGGGGGGACACTCCAAGTAGGCTCCATGCCTTCAGTGCAGAGCCTGATGCAGACTCACAAACTGTGAGATCGTGGCCTGAGCAGAGATCGAGTGCGACGCTTAACCGACTGAGCCCCCCAGGAGCCCCATCCACACATCTTAATGTTGGTTTGTGCTGGCTGGACCCCTCCCCTTCTGCTTTCTGTCCCATCACGAAGGCAGCCGCACACCTGCGAGGAGAATGAGACGTGGCGAGCCAGCCGGTCGTCCGAGCCCTATCCGACGCTTTGGGCAAAGCCGCCCCGGCCAGCAGAGTCCACATCCAACTCTGTCCTCCCATTAACACAATGTCCAAACCCAGGAACTCCCACTCGGGTCTGCTTCTTGGTTAGGGATCATTTAGAGAATTCTGGAGTAGCCACGGCGAAGTGCAAAAGACAAGTAAAAGCAAGCTGGCCCGAGTGCCTGCGACCTGACACCCAGGTGCACTTACGTCCCTTCTGTATGAGGTCTGACACGCAGGATGGTGGCCCCAGCGTGTCCCCACCGCTAACCTGTGCCGCGTCCTCCCAACACTTCACTTACCTCGTGACAACCCTACCGGAACAGGACCGTTCCATTTCTCTGATGAGAAACCAGGTTCTAAAAGGCTGACTCATTTGCCTCAAAATCAGGATCAAACTCAGGCAATCACACACACCACACACCCCCCGGGGGGCGCGGGCCCCGGCCCCATGTACACAAGGCTCCTGGAGAGCATTTCAAGTCCACGACCGAGACAAAGCCCTCCCGCGCCTCCTACGTGACACAATACTGGCGCTGACAAGGAGGGAGCTCAGGCCGCGAGCATCCAGGGCAGGCCCGCTTCTCCCTCCCTCTGCACCAGGAGTGGAGCTGCCGCCCTCTGCGCCCAACCGCCCCCACCCCCTTCTCGAACCACTCGGGTTTCTCTCCCCAGCTCTATTAACACTTTGTTTCACAAGCCAGACTTCCTCCTCCACTTGCTCCTTAAATGTGGCTCCCCGCCTCTCTCTGGACGATCTCATCTGCCTCTGTGGCTTTAATAACCACGCTGTCAAATCCCTTCCGCTTCTGCAACTCAGAGCTCCCCAGTGAACTCTCCGAGTCCAGCCACGTCACAGCCACAGCCACCGGCACACTACAGTGCACACGTGGGCCCCCAAGGCGGCTGTGACTGCTGTGTTTCCTGCCCCAGGTCCGGGTACCAGTGTCTAGATACTCATCCAAATCAGAAACCTGTTGTCCCCTTCTCTCTGGTGCTCAAAAGTCACCTGACAGGTTCTGTCAATTCCAGCTTCTCAGCACACTCCTCCCCGCTGGCCTCGCTCCTAACTCAGCAGATGTCCGGATTTCTTCACTTATGCTATCATGACAGCATCTTTACCTCTACTCCGACCAACTCACCCCACACTGAGAACTGAACTTGGCAGGTCTGAATCACCTCTCTCACGCCAATGGGAGTCACTGCACTAACAAGTATAGTATGTTAGTGTTCAAATTTCAAATCCAGAGTGAGAAACATTTTACATCACGACACACACAGACACACACACACACACACACACACACGGGGCTTAGTCAGGTAGGCGTCCGACTTGATTTCGGCTCAGGTCATGATCTCACAGTTCATGGGTTTGAGCACCACATCCAGCTCTGTGCTCACAGCTATGGAGCCTGCTTGGGATTCTCTGTCTCCCTCTTCCCCACGCCTCCCACCACCACCCCCCACTCTTTATCTTTCTGTCTCAAAATAAATAAACATTAAAAGAAGAAGAAGACGACGACACACGTACACACAAAGACACAACTGCAGGGAGCTGTCCCGCACAGCGCCCGGGTGTCTCCCACTCGAGCCTGGGCCGGCTGCCGTGTCACTTGGTTTTTAAAGCAGGTGGGGTGCCTGGGTGGCGCAGTCGGTTAAGCGTCCGACTTCAGCCAGGTCACGATCTCGCGGTCCGTGAGTTCGAGCCCCGCGTCGGACTCTGGGCTGGTGGCTCGGAGCCTGGAGCGTTTCCGATTCTGTGTCTCCCTCTCTCTCTGCCCCTCCCCCGTTCATGCTCTGTCTCTCTCTGTCCCAAAAATAAATAAAAAACGTTGAAAAAAAAAATTAAAAAAAAAAATAAAATAAAGCAGGTGCCTCCCACCCAGCTGACTTCAGGGGCCGTCAGCTTTCCTAGAGTAGACAGGCACTGTTCTCTACTTTCTCCTCATGCTGCCGTCCTTGGGAGACCTTCCTCCAGTGCCGCCCCCCCCCCCCCCGCCCCCCCCGCTGGGGGGGAACCCCTGGGCTAACCTTGCAAGTCCCTGCAGAACCCAACACCATCCCCAGGGTCACACGGGTACACCAACACTGAGACCCAGCGCACAGGAAGCCCTCCACCGGGAGCCTCAGAGCACAAACCCGCCGGCGTACTGGCCAGCCTGGAAACGAGCCTCCTCACGCAGAAGCGCGGTCCCAACAAGCCTCCAGCCTCTGCCTCTGAGAAGCTGTGCGCTTTGCAGCCAGCTCATACTCATTCTTCGATCCGGATGAAAACTCACCTCAAATACATGTAGTTTGGGACAAAACCGATTAGAAATTAAGAATACAGAAAGAAGGCTTCCCCCGCAGAACATTTCACTAGAAGCCCCAGCTGAGTGGCCAGGCCTGGTCACCTCCTAACCCTCAGGCGACTCATCTGGACACAGCTGGCTCCTCAGAGTTTTCTGATTCTGCATCACCTACAAATTACTACGTTTCTTTACGTAAAGTGTCCAATTTCTCCTTCAGGTTACTGCTTCCTGACAGTGCAAAAACCCCTCTACGTGCCAAGTTACAGACCACTTTTCTCCTCCACCTTACTACCACCTACAAAGCTTTCAAAATGTATTATTACCAAATGGAAAAGAAGCATCATGGGCGCCTTGGTGGCTTAGTGTGTTAAGCGTCCAACTCCTGGTTTCAGCTCAGGTCAAGATCTCACGGTTAGTGACTGACTTCGAGCCCCACGTCGGGCTCTGTGCTGACAGCTCGGAGCCTGGAGCCCACTTTGGATTCTGTGTCTCCCTCTCTCTCTCTGCCCCTCCCCTGCTCGTTCGTGTTCTCTCTCGAAAATAAATGAACATTAAATATATATATATATCGCTCACTGGTCCGAAGATTAAACTCTTTCAACTCTCAAGTTCAAAGATCTCCCTCAAGGAGCAGCGAGGGAGAGAGACAGGGATGAAGGGAGAAAGAGGGCACCCAGCCCACAAGGACTGCACAGAAACCAGTCACACTTGGAAAAGAGCCAGAGAGATGTTTGGGATCAGCACAGGGCAGCAATGCTCACTGGCTGTTGTCTGTGACCACAGCGCCTGAGGGGAGACACCCACACAGGACGCTGGCCTCCAAATGCAGAAGCTTCCAGGAATTTAAGACCCCCCACTGTCCTGTCCCACGCACTAGATGGAAACAGGGCCCAAAATGCAAACAGGCATTGAAGGCAAAGGGGATGCCTGCTGAGTCTCAAAGACTTAAATCACCTGTGATTTATCTCCTACATATTTCTACCCCAAAAGATGCCTCTGCGAGTCTGTCGCTGGGGGTAAGGATGGTAAACTGTTAGTTTTGTGAAATGCTTCCCCAGCAAATCTAGTAATAATCCCTGATCTAGTCCCACTGTCCCATCCAAACCCCCAATTACGCAACTGTGGAAACAATCGCCAGAAAGCAGTGTTCCTCAAACTTGAGAATTCTCGTTACCCTTCCCTCCAGAAGTTTAAGAGGCCTCATCTGAGGAACAGGCCAGAGAAATGAGAAGATCCCACCCACGTGCCAGGAATAGCGGGCTGCCCGCAGGCTCGTGTTACGACACGAAGGGCCCAGGCTGCTGGTCTACGGACTGTGCCGCCCTCCACACCCCACGACAGAGGTCTCCTGGGTCCAAATCTGCTCTGACGGACAGGATCAAACCGCTACTTACTAAAGGCTGGAACGCAGATGGGCAAAACCAGACTCACGCAGCCACACCACACATGACATCAGAGAAGGAGACTCCATAATCTTCTGGATTCTAGCGATCTAATGGGTGAAGAGCTACCTACTGCTAGGGCCTGGGGTTTGGGGGGGTGCCCCCACCTGAAGATCGCACAAATGTGCAAGAACGAAGGGACTGCAGGGCCAGTGCAGGTGCACGTCGGGTATGTCCATCAGCGTGCTGACTCCCCTTCAAGACAGGACATCTGCTCGGAGCGCAGCATCCGCCTACCAGCCGGCCACCGCCACGCCTTCACAAACCAGCATGCTTTCAATTTCCTCAGTTCAAGGAGTAACGTGTCTGTCTCACTTCCATTTCTGCATTTAATTCCATAGGCTAGCAATGCCCTTCATGGACAGAGCTCCTCAAATGTCCAGAAAGGCAAATATATTCTAGTAACGTAGCTGAAGCGGTGCAATGACGCATTTTGCTGCCAAGCAGAGAAGACACCGACGCATCCACGCGTATCCGCCCACCAAACTGACAGGAGACACCCCAAGCAAAGCAGGTGATTCTCCCCCTTGACAAGTGGAGTACAACTTTCCTCCATTAAAACCTGAAAATTCAAGTTAACTCCTGGTAGAAAATCAACAGGAACCTCCAATAATGGCTGCCCTGGCTGTTAAGAGAGAACAAAGCAGGGTGGCCATTCAGCAAGAGTGAAACTAAAGCAGCTGAAGAGGAGGAACTAAAATCTGGATCCAAATGCGTGAGCATCAGGGCAACCAAAGCCTCCTTTCTGGATTCACCATCAGAATATTCCTTCAAGAGGACTTCCTTCAGAATTAAAATAGATAATTATTTTCAACACTGCCAATTAAGTGCAAGATGCAACCAGAAAGCTTTGACCACATATCTGTTTCAACTAAATTACTACAATTATCTTAAGTAATTAGCAAATTGTCAATTGAGACATCCCGGAGTAAGGGTCAAAAAATGGTACTTTTTTTTTTTTAAAGGTTTCTCGATCTGAGAGAGAGCGAGAGGGCGCGCGCGCAAGCAGGGAAGGGGCAAAGAGAGAAGGGGACAGAGGATCCAAACTGGGCTCCACACTGACAGCACAGAGCCCGACGCAGGGCTCGACCTCACGAACCGTGAGATCATGACCTGAGCCAAAGTCTGACGGTAGACCAACTGAGCCACCAGGTGCCCCAAAATGGTGCTCCTCAAAAAGAAGTTACGTTTAGCTTTTAGGTGGACTAACTTCCTAACTCTAACTGAACAAAATTCTGAATTCAATGTACATTTATCAACCGTATCTTTTTTTTTTTAATTTTTTTTCAACGTTTATTTATTTTTGAGACAGAGAGAGACAGAACATGAACGGGGGAGGGGCAGAGAGAGAGGGAGACACAGAATCGGAAACAGGTTCCAGGCTCCGAGCCATCAGCCCAGAGCCTGACGCGGGGCTCGAACTCACGGACCGCGAGATCGTGACCTGGCTGAAGTCGGACGCTTAACCGACTGCGCCACCCAGGCACCCCTATCAACCGTATCTTAAAAGTGATGGGGGAGGGAACTGGAAAGTGGGGGAAGCTCAAAGTGGTTTCATTTAAACCAAAGACGGCAGGGCGCCTGGGGGGCTCAGTCGGGTAAGCGTCCGACTTCAGCTCAGGTCACGATCTCACAGTTCATGGGTTCGAGCCCCGCATCGGACTCTGTGCTGACAGCTCAGAGCCTGGAGCCTGCTTCGGACTCGGTGTCTCCCTCTCTCTGCTCCTCCCCTGCTTGTGCTCTATCTCTCAAAAATAAACAAACATTAAACAAAATTTTTTTTTAAACCAAAGATGTTAACAGTCAATATATGAGCACTCGTCCCCAATCTCCTAAAAGGTGACGTGCAAAAAAGGAACAGTGTAAACAAAACTCATATCTCCTCAAATCTAACCATTTTTAAAACAGTGACATAAACTATGTTTAATTCCTTGAGGAGAAGCCCATAACTAAAGACATAGGACACACACACACACACACACCTTAGGGCAAATCTTGTTTCTAAACTAAGAACTGTCCACTTATAAAGGGCGGGGGGGACAGGACACAGCTCTCATCCCATGAGTTAAAGATGGTGCTTATGTACCCTACAACACAGAATAAAAGTGAAAGGCTGTAAAAAAAAAAAAATCTTTCAATTACACACCAAAAAATGGAACACGTGTGCCTTAACACCTGATTCCTTCCCTCTGACATTTGCAAAAACCAGCAGGGCCACAGCGGCTGTCACCGCCTCCTGCAGCGCCCCTGCTCTGCGCTGTCCAATCCGCCTACACCTCCTCCTCCCGCGCCTGGTGCCCACTAACCTCCCACAGCCACTGTCCCCTCTGAACCAACAGCCCTCCAAATCTTAGATCTCAAGCCTGGCACCTCTCATGAGACCTCACTCCTGTGACACACCTTCACAGGGGCGCATCTAGCTGGCATGTGAAACTCGCGCACTCAGACCCGGGCCTCGCCCGCCCCCTGTCCGGGCCACACTTCCACACGTCCCGTGTGCTCACTTCCCTCCTGTGTCCTCTGTGCCCTCCTGCAACCAGCCACCACAGGGCACAGTCATGCTGTGGCCAGGGTATTTTCCTGAAGATCAACATACTGCCAGCTAAGACTAGAGACTACATCGCAGGTCAGAATTATGACCGTGCCACTGTTTGCTGGCAGTGGCCCTGGCAGTGACCTGCATACGTTCTAACAGCCTGTTTTCTCACCTGCAGAAAGAGAAGTTCCTGGATACAAAGTACAGAATGAACACAAGGGAGTCAACCGCATTTCTAGGCACCAGCAAGCCCCAGCTGCAACACCGGATGGAGACAGGTGAGTGCCACGCGCCAGAGCCCCAAGAGTGCAGGCACACCAGAAGCCCCCGTTCACGACAGGCAGCACGGCAGGTGAGCCAGCGGAGAACGGTCACGCAGGGAGGAGGCCTGGTCGACTCCCATCCACATGAGAACGATGGAGGGGCGTCTCCGTGCCCCACACCGTACGTGGACACTAATCTGGGAAAAAGATTAAAGACAAAAAGTACACAATTTCCAAAAGGCACAGGAAGCTATCTTTACGTCCCTGGGAGAGGGATGAACTGCTTCACCAAGATACAACGGGTCACGAAGCACCATCCGGAAGAAGCGTCCTGCAGAAGCTGTCACAGTCCCTGCAAGGGGACTCGTGTTCCAGTCACCTCAGAGGTAAACACAACCGAACACTGGCTTCGTCACGCATCGACTGACCCTCCCTCTGCAGCGGGCCATGCTGCCTGACGCGCCCACCGGAGACCTCTTTCAAACCTGGGTCGAACCTCTCAAACCCCGCTGCTCTATCAACGAAGTTTATCTAACGCGCCAAACCCTGTCGTCATTCGCACCACCTTCCCGGCAGCTTTGCCACGACCGCATTCGATCCCAGGAAGCCACTTTCTCTGCTCCTCCGTTAGAAGCAACTCCTCCTCTGTTCACGTTTTATCATGAGACTGCACAATTTAGCCCCATCCTCGACCCCCTTTCTAATCCCAGCCCTCGTGTTTCCTGTCATCTGCAGTGACTTCCTCCACTAAAGTCTTGAACCCCTCAGAATCCTCCATGAAAACATTAATCTCACTGCCCATTTCCATCAGAGCTCTTGGGATGACCAGGTACACTGTCAATGAGCTTTAATATTTTGAAAATAATCTTTTTTTTTCCTGAGCAGTAGGTCTCAACAGGGGCTTAAACTATTCAGGAAAGCATCTTGTGAACAGACGTGCTGTCACCCAGGCTTTGCTGTGGCACTTACAGGGCACAAGGACTTAGGGAGTGGTCGGTGAGGCTGGCTCCCACACGCAGCCCCTCACAAGAGCGTCAGCCGGTGGTGAGGCTGGGAAGCCAGGCACTGACCACCCCTCTCCAGCTACCACAGTCCCAGACGGCAGAAGGCTACTTCGTCTACACTGAAAACCTGGGTTTACTGCAGCCAGACGCGTTCATTGGTGGTCTCGGCTAGATCATTTGCTCCAACTCCCATCCCGGCACGTCGCCTCTCCATCGCTGTGCACTTTTACACTGTGGAGACGGCCTTCCTCCTTAGGCCTCGTGAACCACTCTCCGCCACTGGCTGGAAACTTTCCTTCTCAGCTTCCTCACCTCACCTGTCTCGGCCTTCACAGAACTGAAGAGTCAGGGCCTGGCTCTGGATTAGGCGCCGGCTCCCAGGAATATTGGGAGCTGGCTGCTTCCAGCTTCTCTCCGGACCACTAAGACTGTCCCCACACCGACAACAAGGCTATTGTGCTTTCTTATCATTCGTGCGCTCGCGGGAGGAGCACTTTTCATTCCTTCAGGAGCTTCTCCTTTGTGTTCACAGCTCAGCTAATGTTCAGTGCGAGAGGCCTCGGTCCGGCCTATCTCAGCTTCTGAATGCCTTCCTTACTCACTAAGCTTGGTCATTTCCAGCTTTTACTCAAAGTGAGACTCTTCCTTTCACTTGCACGGACAGACCATCACAGGTAGTGGCTGGGCTAATTTCAGTAACGTGGTGTCTCGGGAAACAGGGGGAGGCCTGAGGACAGGCAGAGAGACAGGGGACTGGCCGGGCGGTGGGGCAGTCAGAACACACAACAGGTATCAGCAGCTAAGCTCGCTGTCCTCTACAAGGCACGGTTTCTGGCACCCCAAAACAATCACAACAGTAACATCAGAGACACCGATCGCACCAAAGATCACTGCAACAGCACCAGCAAATCATGAAAACGCTAGAAATACCGCAGGAATTACCAAAATGTGACCCAGAGACAAAGAGAGCAAATGCTGCTAGAATAACAGCACTGGTAGACCTGCTCCCCGCACAGTTGCCAACATCTCCAATCTGTAAAAAGATACCGTATCTGCAAAGTGCAATAAAACGAAGTATGCCTGTATACGAGATTTTGAAAGCCAGCAACACCAAGCAAATGCTTTCACTTCTAGAGAGAGAAACCCAAATGTGCCCTAAACACTGCAACAAAGGAAAAACAGGTAACAAAGTCCTCCACCGAAACAGCGATTTAGGCATGAGGGTAAGGAATTCCATCTAAAGGGCCCCTGGGTGGCTCAGTCGGTGGAGCCTCCGACTTCAGCTCAGGTCATGATCTCGCGGTCCGTGGGTTCGAGCCCCATGTCGGGCTCTGTGCGGACAGCTCGGAGCCTGGAGCTGCTTCGGATGCTGTGTCTCCCTCTCTGTCCCTCCCCCGTCCATGCACTTGCACACACACACTCTCTCTCTCTTGCTCTCTCAAATAAAAATAAACATCTAAAAGTCTTTAAAAACAAATGAACATTAAAAAAATTTTTTTTTTCAAATGAGCTTCCTATACTATACATGTGCTAAAATTCTCTGGGGGGATGTCCTAAATGAACTTTCATTCTAAAGAAACTAAAGACATTCTCAAAACAGGCTGTATTACACAGACTTTTCTTTAAAAAAAAAAAAACAACCCTGCAAATCCAAGGTCAGAATGCATCCTAACATCTAATTATAAATGCAGTCATAAAGAAATCAATTTAAAAAACAAAAAAAACCTGTTTCAAAGATGTGCAAACCTGAATCGAAAAAATTAACCCTGCCCTGCAATTTAAGCATAGGCCTCCTGCAGCAATCTTTGCAACCTAGTGTTGCCACAGTGACTCCATGGCACCAGCCATTTACGGCACCTCATGGAAAGTTGCTTTCCAGGTTCTCCTTGTAAAAAGCTTCCCTCGAATCATCCAAGACCTGAGCCTGATGATGTATCTGCCGGCAGATTTCAAAACAATCTGTTGTAGTTAAACAACTACAAATTAAAACTCTAAAAGGGGCACCTGGGTGGTTCAGTGGGTTAAGCATCTGACTTTAGCTCAGGTCATGATCTCACAGTTTATGAGTTCAAGCCCCATGTCAGGCTCCGGGCTGGCAGCTCAGAGTCTGGAGCCTGCTCTGGATTCTGCCCCTCCCCCGCTTGCGCGCGCGCGCGCGTGTGTGTGTGTGCGTGTGCGTGTGCGTGTGCGTGTGCGTGTGCGTGTGCGTGTGCGTGTGCGTGTGCGCGCGCGCGCGCGCGCGCGCGGGGGGTCTCTCTCTCTCTCTCTCTCAAAAATAAATAAACCGGGGCGCCTGGGTGTCTCAGTCAGTTAAGCGTCCACTTGGGCTCAGGTCACGATCTCATGGTTTGTGGGTTAGGGCCCTGAGTCAGGCTCTGTGCTTACAGCTTGGAGCCTGCTTCAGATTCTGTGCCTCCCTCTCTCTCTGCCCCAACCCACTCGCATTCGGTCTCTAACCCTCTCAAAAATAAACAAACATTAAAAATTTTTTTTTAATTTAAAATAAATAAGAACATTTTTATCAAAGTCTAAAAGTTAAAAATCCTCACACTAGAAGCAAAATCAAGATCAGCTATGACCAAAATTCTAGAAAAAAAAATTTTTTTTTTTAACATTTATTTATTTTTGAGAGACAGAGAGTGAGCGGAGGAGGGGCAGAGAGAGAGGGAGACACTGAATAGGAAGCAGGCTCCCGGCTCCCAGAGCCCAATGCAGGACCCGAACTCGTGGACCGTGGGATCATGACCTGAGCCGAAGTGGGACGCTTAACTGACTGAGCCACCCAGGTGCCCCCCCAAAAATATACTTTTTTAAAGTAAGAAGCGTTAACTCACCAACGTGGGAAGAGTCAGACAAATGTGTCCACGGCGTGACAGTGAGTGCCCAGGACAAGGGTTCAGGAATCACTGAGCACAGGAGCCAAACCAGCAACAACAGGCGTGGAGAGCAAGAAAGCCCTGCAGAGGCGAGGTGAGCCACCCACAGGCGGTGGTGCCTTGGAACACACACCAGGGTGCATCTACACTCTCCGCCCTAGGGAATAACAGTATTCTGCACAGTCCTCTAAACGGTTAGAGCATAATTAAAGGGACAGCTGGGTGGCTCAGCTGGTTAAGCGTCCGACTCTTGGTTTCGGCTCAGGTCATGATCTTACAGTTCGTGAGTTCAAGCCCCGTGTCAGGCTCTGCACTGACAGTGCAGAGACTGCTTGGGATTCTCTCTCTCCCTCTCTCTGCCCCTCCCCTGCTCACTCGCTCGCTCTCTCAAAATAAATAAATAAACATTTTTTTAAAAATAAATCAAAATTAAAACCTATGTTTTGGGATGTGATGGAGTAGTACCTACCTAAAGCACAAAGAAGAAGCTCTATTTCAGAAAGCTGCTTATTAACAAGAGATTAAAATTCTTCCTTTGTAAAGAGTTTTGCTCAAAAGTGATCCCGAGTAAAGAAAACTCTCTAACCTTCTCCCTAGAAACAGCTTATCCAGACACACTGGTTTTGTCTGTCTCCATCTCTGTCTCCCAATTCCTCCAGGTTTTAGGCCGAATCAATTTTTTACTTCGCTGGCCTGTGTCATTCAGGAGTGGTTTTACAAATCTAAGATTCACTTCTTTTTTTTTTTTTTTTTTTAACTTTTAAGTCAACCTTATGACCAAAGTGGGGCTCGAACTCATGACTATGAGACCAGGTGTCGCACGTGCTTCTGTCTGAGCCGGCCAGACGCCTCTAAGACTCACTTTCGAGAGAAGTGCGCAAGCGGCTCACGGAGGAGATGTGCACAAAGGGCACGTCGTCAGGGTTGGTTCCCAACACACCCCTGCTTCCAGCAGCTTCCCCAGGCCCTGTGCCCCGCTCCCACCTCCAGCCCCCTGCACAGCCGCTGCACTCCTGGCCGGCCTCCAGCAGGCCTCTGGCACTCCTTCCAAGGGGCTGTCATGGTCACTAACCACTGTTACGAAGCACTTCACCACAACATCCAGTCTCTCTGCCTCTTTCATAACAAAGACAAATACGAATTTTTCCTCCAGCCGGGAAATATGTCAAACATTTAGTATTCCAAATTAGACTTGATCTTAGTCAGCAAAGAGAACACATACCTGTACTCCAGGGCATCAGGGGCCCTGCAGGCAGGGAGGAGGTGGGAAACACACAGAGCGCTCCAATTCCTAACACAAACATCCCGCCCCCAGCACCACCCTGTACTAGGAGTGTCAACACACACGTGCAGAAGGACACCAGCCACACATGCCCTCCCCACCCAGAGGCCACCAAGCCTGTTGAGCCCTTTCAACCAGGTTTTGCAAGCAAGAGACATCAATTTATTAGGGACGGTACTTACGAGGAACACCCCTTTCCACACATAAAGACACACAAATGAGATGGATTAGGTGAGGCCAAAAAGCAGTGGTCTGTTACCCAGACAGGTTAAGAAACACGTCTGCACACGTGCTGAGGGATGGACCGAGAACCCAAACGGGTGCAGAGTGAACCCACTTGGAGAACAGAGGTCTGTCCCTGAAGGAGAACAGGAGCAGAATCGTGCACATGTGTCACCAGTGTGCGAGGACAAAGTGCCCTGTCCAGCTGGACGGGATAAAGCGCGAGCGGTAAACCTGAGGGTCAGGTACACGGTTTTAGGAGAACATTCAAACCTACTGAGGGTGGGACAGAAGCTGATGGAAACTTCAACTCTTTCATCAGTAAGAACATGGGGGGGGAGGGGGCTGCGTGGCTCAGTGAGTTAAGCGTCTGACTCTTGGTTTCGGCTCAGGTCATGATGTCACGATTTGTGAGTTCAAGCCCCACAGTGAGCTACATGCTGCTGTCAGTGCGGAGCGTGCCTGGGCTTCTCTCTCCCCACCCCCTCAAAAATAAATACATCAACAGTAAGATAATAACAATAATACAGAGATGTTTTACCAAGGAACAGTAGCTGAATGATTTTTATACTCCCACCTAAAATAACAAGACTCAAAACAGATAGCTATTGGTGTGCAATTTTTAAAATTACAAGCGGAATAAACAACACACTATACTGAAAGCCTCCACATCAAAAAGACATGAGCAGAATTTATCAATAAGAAGGTAAGTCTTCACGCCCAGAGAATGCTCTAGCTACGGTTTCCCCCTGAATTGTAACCCAGAATAGATGGAACACTGCTCACCCGAGTTTCATGGGCTTGTGCATCAAAGACCTTTGCTGAGCAAAGCAGCTGCTAAACCTTTCTGAAAGGTTCTGTCTTCAGAGGACCTACTTTGGGGAGGGGTGCAGGGGGGTACCTGCTGTCACAATCAGCAGCTTCACTGACTACTTCCCCAAAACCCGTCCATCCCTGCATGCACGGAAAATCCGGTCCCCAAGACCCGTCCGTCCCTGCATACATGGAAAATCCGATTCAACCAACAACACTAGAAGAGCCAACTGGTGATCATCGCGCTTTTAGCCACTGCCTCTACTCCCAAAAGCAGGAAAAATAAAATGATGCCAGTGGACCTGAAATTATTACGGACCACTTCGGGATTTCTTAGTATGCAAGGTTACTTTTAAAATTCTTATAAACGATCAATTATGAAGAACCAACTGAAAGACCCTACTCTTTTGCCAGTGTCTCCATGAAGTGCATCAGTGACTGGCCTCAGGGAGCCTAGAGGAGGGGTCTGCAGAAGGGAAGGAACCCACAGGGGACGACGCACCAGGGCTGGCAGGGGCACACACAGTACCACGACCCTGCTGGACCCTGAGCCACTCGGCTCACACGGCACCTACCGTGCAAAAAGCACCTAGTCCTGCTGGCCTCTAAGGCCAGGGCCAGGCACAGGTACAGGGGCACAGGCTTACTGCACCCCGTATCTCCCCAGAGCAGGCCCAGCTTGGTGGGGGCAACTGTTCACGGCTGATGCCTTCCCAGACCCTACCTGTGTGGCTTGTTTGTAAAAGGAAAACGAGCTATGTGGACGTGGCATGAATCGAGCCCTGCAGAGGGAGGGAGCAAAGTGGACAGCCCCACCCCATGCTGGGCACTTGTGGACAGCCTGAACACTCCGGCCTCAGGGGGTCGTCACAGCACCTCCGTGGGACAGATTCCACCATTCGACACGCACCTCCCTCAAGGAGACCCAGGCCGTGCGAGTGCCAGGCTCACTGTTCCTTGTCACAACAGAAAGACAGTCAAACCTGCAGACGCGTGAGACTCAGAAAAGTACAAACTGAGGCGACCATCTCCCAGGACGTACCTCCTCTGACCCAGGGCGACAAGAGCCTCTTTGGTAGAACACAGGGCCATGCAAGGACCCAACAGGACGGGAAGTGGGAAAAGGCACCGCACAGATGCTGCCACGGACACCACGTGGTGTCCCCAGGGGAAGCCGCCGGCAGAGGAGAGGAGGCTCCAGAAGACGGCAAGATTGTAGCTACCACTGACCGGCAAACGTGGGCAGCCCCTCTGGGCTCCAGGGAAGCTGGGGGACCATCTCCATGCAGCCCCAGGTGCCACCTTCGTGAGTACCAGGAGGAGCCTCGGACCCTAAACCCCAAACCCTGCCTGGACCCGAGCCCCCCCCCCCCATCCCCTCCACACCTCCAGGCTATTGTAGCTGCTGGGGACAACAGAGCCCTCACAGACCCACTGGCGACTCCCTGCCTTCCTCTGATATCCCAACAGGCTCTTTAGTGACATCAGGGAAGAGGTTTATTTTTTTAATTATTTTTTAAAAGATTAAAATAAAAGAGATTTGAAAAAAACTAGCCTAGCATGTATGTTCTTTAACAAGCAAACAGCAAAGAGAATATGAAGTTTTGTTTGATTCTTAACAGGATCCACTTAAAACCACCGCCTGAAGGAACAACGTCTTACAATTTTATTTTATTTTTTATATTTTATTTTTTATATTTTATTCTATTTTATTCTATTTTATTCTATTTTATTCTATTTTATTCTATTTTATTCTATTTTATTCTATTCTATTCTATTCTATTCTATTCTATTCTATTCTATTCTATTCTATTCTATTCTATATGTTTATTTGAGAGAGAAAAAGAGTGTGCGTGTGTGTGCACGAGCAGGGGAGGGACAGAGAATCCCAAGCAGGCCCCATGCTGTCGGCTCAGAGCCCAATGTGGGGCTGAACCTCACCAACCACGAGATTATGGCCTCAATCAAAGTCAGACGCTTAGCTGACTGAGGCACCCGGGCGCCCCTCTTTTACAATTTTGTAGTAATTTTAAAAGAACCTGTTTCCAACCGCATTTCATACAAGATGTAAGAAATCCACGATCGGCTCCCAGTTGGGTATGTTTTCAAAGAATGGGACAGAGAGGTGAGGGGAGTGGGCGAAGGATCCCAGGCTGCCCTGAAGTTCCCTGGGGACTGTGTCCCCCTGCCTTGTTCCCAGACCGGGAGGCAGGCTCCAATAGGGTTAGTACAGCACATGTTCCGATTTAGGGAAGGTCTACCACACGAGCTCTGAAGAGACTCCTACCCTGTGAGTGTTGAGAACAAGGAGAAAGCTTACGGTGTGAACAGAGGCGAGGTTCTGGGGCGCCTGGGGGCTCAGTCGACTGAGCGTCCAAGTCCGGCTCTGTGCTGACAGCACGGAACCTGCTTGGGATTCTCTTTCTCTCCCTCTCTCTGCCCCTCCCCCACTCTCTCTCTCCCTCAAAATAAATAAATAAATTTGAAAGGAAAGGGCTTTCAGGTGCAGTCCTGCTGACAGGCCCGAGTGCCTACAGCAGAAGAATGTCCCAAAGCATGGCCCGGGTAAGCCACTCCCAGCACTCGGTGCCCTGCCCCCAAGGCACCCCCTGAGCACCGGCCCACACGCACACGCACCGTCCCCTTCTCCCTCCTCCTCCACTCCAGAGGCCAGAGGCCAGGGGCCGCTGCCCACGCGCACTGCTTTCCTGTGACCAGCTCCACCCCGCACGCACCTGTCAGATGCCCCCCACACCCCCGCAGCAGTCCCAGCCAACCTGCCAGCCATGGTCCTCTCACCCAGCCGCCCGTTCTGCCCCTGTGGACGGGATGGCGGCAGCCTTTCCCTTCTGGACTGGGTCCTAGTTAAGGCTTCAGCAGAGCACAGGAGGACCCAACACAAGGCCCAGCCAGCAGTCCAGGCCCCACCGACAAGGGACGCTGCAAGGGTCACCCTCCTTCCCCCCCCCCGGCTCGGCCTGCGCTGTCCTCACATGAGCTATCCAGACACAAACCTCCCTGCTCAACCCCAGCGACCTCCCCACCTCCGCCCCCCGCCCCGCCCACTGCCGCCAAACATCTCCCATCCTCCTGAGGACCCTCCCCACACTTCACTGGGACGGCGTCCCTGGGTGGCCCCTCCCCCGCAACCCCACCAACTCCCTGGTCTTTGCTCCCAGGAGATCCCCTGCATGTCGCCGGCTGAGCCAGCATCCCTGAAGGCCAGCGGTGGTGCCAGGGAAACTGCTGCAGAAGGATCATGGCATGAACAAAGCTGGGGGGCTCCGTGCAGCCTCCTCTCCCTCCTCCTGAACGAGCAGCTGGCAGGCCCTCAGACCCCTCGACCGCTCACCCCACACGCTCCCCGGACTGCAGGCGCTGGATTCTTCCCGCCCAAGGACAACCCTCCCAACAAGGCCCATCACCTCCTGCCCACTGGGACAGCCTCCCAAGCTGTCTCCGCCAGGCTTTCCTTTCTGTATCTTGTACTACGGACACGTCGTACATCTTCACTCGTAAAACATCCTGTTACACACCAGCCAATGCATACGACGAGAATTACTCTACCATCACTGTCAGTCCTCTCTACATCCTCAGTGCCCCACCGAGGCACCCAGCCCCACCCTCTCTCCAGCACCCGCCACCTCCTGAACTTTCACCCACAAGGCCCTCATCCCCGACCCTGTCCCCAACCCTGCCCAACCCTCGGCTGCCCTGCATGCTTAGGCTCCTCTACAGTTCTATCCACATGGTCAACTCCTAACCCGTGCCACAGAACCCAGGCCGGGAGTCCGGCTCCTCAGAAAGCAAGGGGACTGCCCCGGGGCAGTTCTGAGTCCTGTGAAAGCTGGTCACGTGAGCCGGCCACGTCTCTCATCTATTCGGGAGGAAGCGGCCCCCGTTTCCTCTGGTCTTTGGAGGCAGTCCCGGCCGTGACAAAGCACAGCAAAGCTTCATCTACTAATGGGTTTCACCCTTCCCGAGGCTCCGTGAAGCACCCAGTCGTTGCTGTGCAACAAATACGGAACTGCCCTCACTCGGCCAGGGCCAGCGTGCGTCTCGTCGGCAGGGAGTGGGCCCTGCACACACAAGCGCTTTCCCTTTCCTGGTGGAATCTCGGCGGGACTTTCCCAAAGACGTCCCAATATGAACTGCTTTCATGATTTTTAGCACCAACAATACACAACTCAACTAAGCTGACAACAGTGTGAACAACGGTGACCAGGTCCCTCCAAGGGCCGGGAGTTTCAGCTCGTCAGGACTGTTGCCTGTGTCCATCCGACATCCCATTTCAGAGTTGTAAAGTAATAGCTTTTGGGATCCATGGGACACACACAATACCTGGTTCATAAGAACTGTTTTCTCGGGGCGCCTGGGTGGCGCAGTCGGTTAAGCGTCCGACTTCAGCCAGGTCACGATCTCGCGGTCCGTGAGTTCGAGCCCCGCGTCGGGCTCTGGGCTGATGGCTCAGAGCCTGGAGCCAT
>NW_024412421.1:37726390-37753588 GCF_014898765.1 Herpailurus yagouaroundi
AATAAAAAAACGTTGAAAAAAAAATTAAAAAAAAAAAAAAAAAGAACTGTTTTCTCAAACACAGCAAAGTCTCCCCAAGGGCAGGATCTTACTTCTCCACTGGCATCGTAGCCCAGGCCCCGGAACAAGCTAGGTGTTCGATAAACAGTCACTGAAAAAATAAAGCAAAACAGAATCCAAGAGGTGCAAAGTCCCTTCAAGGTCATGCAGGCCAGGAGTTCTCACACTCTTCTGAACACAATCCACACAGTGAGACACACAATTCACACCCTGACCAGGATACACCACACGCAAGCAAAACGAAAATGTTCAGAGAGAGTATATACTGCACGTGTGGCACACCAGTGTTTTCTATTCTGTGTCCTTAAAGGAACTGCCAAGACCCACTCCTCTGTGCTATCCGCTACCCTACCCAGCCAATGACTGCCCAGTTCACCCATCTAGGTACCATATTCCTAAGTGTTTGCCATAAGTGTGCACTCACTTCCCAGACCGTCATTAAGCTGGTATTTTCTTTAAATAGAATAACATTCTTATCCCGTTGAAACGAAAATAAAAACTCCCTTTCCTAAGAGCACTATAATGAAAACAGAGCCCCCAAATGCACCATTGCCCGGCCCTCAAAGCCCTTGCTGCAGCCCTACTAGGAAGCAAACGCTGTGAGCCCTCCCATTTCCTCCAGGTGAGTCCCTGGGCCCCACCCACCTCCCAACCCTGCCAGAGCTCAGGGCAAGTTCCAGGGCTGCAGAGAGGAATGGGGGGTCAGCCAATCCCTCAGTAGGACAGGAACGAGCCTCCGCGCCCATTCAAATCACCATCATCACACACGCTCACAAGTGCAACACTCAGCTAGCTCAACAGCAGTCTGGGAGTGTGAGTCCCACACTGGGCTCTGCGCTGTCAGCCCTGTCAGTGCAGAGCCCATTCGGGTCCTCTGTCCCCCTCTCTCTCTGCCCCTTCCCCACTGGTTCTCTCTTTCTGAAAGTAAGCTCTTAATAAATAAAGTAAAATTTAAATAGAAAGGACAAGTACAATTAATACGAATGTAGTGTTCAAGAAAAGACTCTCCATGATCTGTCAGAATTCACGCTGTGGGTTTCAAATCCTGCCAAGGCATTCAAAGTCTTGGCCTAAACAAACCTAATGCAGCATCTGAACACCCATTTCCGTTATCTTACAAAAACAAAAAAGTCTTACTGTCGTATCACTAACACTCTCAAGCCACAAACTGAAATTTAAAATACGAGCCTGGGGCATGTGGGTGGCTCGGTCAGTTAAGCATCAGACTTCGGCTCAGGTCACGATCTCACAGTTCGTGGGTTCAAGCCCCGCGTCGGGCTCTGTGCTGACAGCTCGAAGCCTGGAGCCTGCTTTGAATTCCGTGTCTCCTCTCTCTCTGCCCCTCCCCCCCCCACTGTCTCTCAAAATTAATAAACATTAAGTAAATAAATAAAAATATAAACAAACAAACAAAATAGAAGCCTGACGCATAAGTACAAAAAGACCTTTCGTGTACCATTCACGTCTGCCTTATTAAAAGCAGGCACTAACCCACACGCATTTAACGTTTACGGGCAAAGATAAAGGCCAAGGCAGGGCAGGCCTTGCAGTCCTAGAAAAAACGTGCACCAGCGCTATCCCAGACACCAGCACCCACTGAGAGGGCTTGTAACCCCCATCTCTGGCTTGCTGAGTACAGCAGAACTCACTCCCTGGCCTGAGGCCCTAACGTGCCATGGGCTCACGCCACACTTGCCCACACCCTTTCCTGCAGTCCTTGTTAGCAGCTATGAACCGTTTTATAAGCTAGCTTGTTACATTCTTTGCTATTCCAAATCAGCAAAGGAAAGAGAAAGCCCAAGAATAGAAACACAGTAATGGAGAGAAGTCAGCTATAACAGGGCCAGTGTAAGCAAGGCTGGTGGTTTAAAAACAATTATACACACACACATCGGGCACGCTTACATCCCTGTAAAGGGCGGGTATACCTTTCACAGCACTGTGTGTCTCCTGAACAAGGTCAGTCACAAACTGAAACAAGGAGCAGATGACATGTTCCAAGTGGCACGGACAGGGTGGAGCCACACTGGGGGTACAGCCCTCCTGGCTCCTAGTCCGGCCTCCTTCCACCACAGGTGCGCCCCCCACATGACTCCTGCCATCTGACAAGGGAGCACGTCTTTACTGCATGATTAGTGAAGGGCATTCTTTTCCCTGACCTTGTCACAGAGGTCTAATTATTTCTGTGTGGAGCATCTGACTTCAAGATTTGTAAACACTGGGGGCGCCTGGGGGGCTCAATTGTTTAAGCTTCCAAGGTCGGCTCAGGTCGTCATCTCTCGGTTCCCGAGTTTGAGGCACCCCCCCCCCCCCACATCAGGCTCTGTGCTGACAGCTCAGAGCCTGGAGCCTCTTTCAGATTCTGTGTCTCCCTCTCTCTCTGTTTCTCCTGGCTCACGTTCTGTCTCTCTCTCAAAAATAAAATAAAAACATTAAAAAAAAAAAAAACCCCGCATCAATCACCTTTAAAATAAAAAAAGATACATAAACACTTATGTATTTGTCAAATGTGTCCTATTTCCCTACATGTTACAGGGCAAGTGAATGGCTGGAAATACAATGGAACAATTCTGACTGTGCCCTCGGTTTCCTCTCGACCCCATGCCCAGATTGTCTGTCACGTGACTACTGCAGATCCCTCACTGAGCACCCAGCCCACACAGCTATCTCAGTTACCCAGCAGTCCTGAAAATTCTGGGAGCCAGTTTCTACTTAAAGGACATGCCATAAAATTTTTAGTCATCAAAATTCAAGTATCTAAGAAATTCCCCCACCACCATGTTGTTACATATCCCTTTTCAAACTTAATTATAAACGTAGTGGGGCCAAGAGCAGGTCACAGTGTTTGTCAAACCCAATTTTTAGCTCCAGGAAACACTTTTTTTTTTTCATTATTGGTTCTACATAATTTTCCGCAAATTCACTGATTAACAGTAAGACAGAACCATCTTCTTGTACTAAAAAAAAAAAAAAAAATCACAAACCATTCTAACCTGTGCTCCATGTGTCTTCCAAGGAAAACCAGCATGGCCTCCAAGAAGGGACGCCTGGCAGTGTTAAATAACCTGAAGGCAGTGCACACGCCTCAAAAGCTCTACTCTGGGGGCAGGCAGAGTCAGTAAAGTTACCCAGAATGGCAACCTATGCGTTTTTATAGAAATTCAGTAGAGACAGAGGGCGACCAAGTTCATTCATCACTTAATCTTCCTCCCGAACTTCCTTTGTATCTCAGACACAAAAGTCATCAGAAGGAGAAAAACTATCTGAACTACCCCAGGATAAAATTCTGCCCTCAAAGAAGCCCAAGAAAATTTCAAACCTTGTCTCAATTCTATAGCATACAACCAACTGCCCTAAAACCAACCCTACAGTGCATTAATGCAAAAGGGCCAGACAATATTACATAGCAGAAATAAATCAAAATAAATCAGAAAGTGGGGTGCCCAGCTGGCTCAGTTAGTGGAGTATGCAACTCCTGATCTCGGGGTTGTGAGTTGGGGGTAGAGATTACTTATAAATAAGATCTTTTAAAAGTAAATAAGAAAGTAATACATGATGTTAGTCACAGAAGTGGAAGCTGACTTACGCAAGGTCCTCACTATTGGTAATACTGTGAATGTCCACTTGAGATCAAACACCAGAGGAAGGAAAAATAAAGCCCACAGGTCAGAAGCACAAAGTCCTGAAGTCATGGGGGGTGGACTGATGATCCTTGGAGGTTCAGGGTGAATCCAGGCTAACTCTCAGTTAGCTTTTCACCTGAAGCTTCCTTGTAAACATGTGTCAGCAATGCATTCCCGCAGGCAGCAAACGCAACAGCACCCACAGCCTGGGAGAACGCCATTGCTGTCACTGTCCATGGTGTGTGTGCCTCAGGAAGGGGTAAGTGGGGGTGGGAGGAGAGAGGGCGAGGGGAGACCGCTGGAAGTACCCAAGTCCTGGTCTGTAAGCCTGGCCCACAAGCAAGGGTCACTCCACTAGTAATAAACACTGTTTGCCCCCATTTACTGGAGACCCGACCCCAGAGGCTCCAACACTGGGGCTCTGGGCAAGAGTGACAGCAGAGGGGAGCCCATCTGTAGGTGAGGAGAAAGTAATCCTGAGCAGAGGAGGCATTGTGCAGTTAGGGGGAAAGACAGGTGCATGCTAGAATCCCTGACTCTAGAAACATGTATCTTGGGGCGCCTGGATGGCTCAATTAAGCGTCCGGCTCTCCATTTCAGTTCATGATCTCAGGGTTTCTGAGTTCGAGTCCCACGTCAAGCTCCGCACTGACAGCATGAGGCCTACTTGGGATCCTCTCCCTCTCTCTCTGTCCCTCCCCTGCTCTCATCCACTCTCCGCCTCTCAAAATAAGTAAGTAAACATTAAAAAGGAAAAAAAAAAGTATGACCTTGTTCTCAGTGGTATCCTGGGAAACTTCTGTGTTCTTTCCTCAGATCCCAACAGAATGCCTGACAGTTCAAGGCGGGGAGAAGAGAAGGGCACAAGAGAGCAACAGTGGGAGCAGAGAACCAAGGTCCACAGCGCTGACTGGGGAAAGACCACAGCTAAACCGTATACACAGCTTCCTCTCACATTTAAAAAACGTGGCTCAGTCAGTTAAGCATCTGACTAGACTTCAGCTCAGGTCATGCATGATCTTACAATTGGTGGCTTTGAGCCCCGCGTCAGGCTCAGTGCTGACAGCACAGAGCCTGCTTGGGATCCTCTCTCTCTCTCTCTCTCTCTCTGCCCCTCCCCAGTTCATGCATGCACACACATGCTCTCAAAATAAACTTTTTTAAAACATTACATTTTAAAATATGTACACTTATTTTCATACACATCAGAAAGGCACTGCAGATTCTGTAAGATACAACCACCAACCGCAGTGCAGCTCTAAGGAGTGGGTAAATATAGGGTTGCCAGTTTCTGCTGTGAAGACCTGAATGTTGCTCAGAATATTGTGCTTTTATAACTTTTGTAAAAAAGGACACAAAAACTTAAGACTTCAGACAGAATGTAAGAGCCAGACTGAGTAAAGCTGACTAGAAAGAGAACTATGCAGTCTGCCAGGACCATACCCACATCTAAGGGTCTAGAAGTACTTAGTTCTTCCAGTTAAATCTAACCCTGATCCATGTTTAAAATTCTCAAGTTTTAAGTGCTAAACTCCTCATTTTCATATTTATTGCTGATGAGTGCTTACTTATGAACCTACAAAACTCAAATCCTTTCTCAGGAGTTACAGTTCCCAGACTGTCTAAAACCTACCATTTACAAATGTACTCATAAATTCCTAATTTCTCGGAATTGTCAGGATAATCTAAATTCTTGAATATCTTCCCAGGTAAGGTACTGTTACAGCTTACTTATTTAAATTTCACCCATAAATTAAGTAAGTATTAATATCAGCCATCAGAATCACTGGTGGAAACATAAACTACCATGACCTCTAATCCTGGTTTTGACACAAAGTACAACAGGCTCACACTTACCACTTTATCAATTATCTATGGCTATTCTCGTGGTTCATTGGCAAAGCTGGGTCCTTGCGACAGAGACCTATGTATGGCCCACAAAGTCCAAAGTATTTACCACCTGGCCCTTTATAGACAAAGTCTGCCAACCCCTTGACCTGTGCTTAGAGCCCAGGGTTTTACTCAACCAAAGATAAAGCGTTCACATGCTAGATAAGCAGGTAAGATTGCTGCTTTTAAAGATTTTTAAGGGCTTTTATTTTAAAAGTTAATTATCTGAATGGCTTAGTTGGTTGAGCGTCTGACTCTTGATGATGGCTCAGCTTGCGATCCCATGGTCGTGGCTCCACACTAAGCATGGAACCAGCTTAAGGTTCTCTCTCTCTCTCTCTCTCTCTCTCTCTCTCTCTCTCTCTGTCCCTCTTGTCGCCTTGCACACACTCTCTCTCTAAAATAAAAAAGAGGAGGGGCACCTGGGTGGCTCAGTAGGTTGAGCATCTGACTCCTGATTTTGGCTCAGGTCATGGCCTCACAGGAGTGTCAGGCTCCATGCTGACAGTTGAGGAATCTGCTTGGGATTCTCTCTCTCTCTCTCTCTCTCTCTCTCTGCCTTTCCCCCACTTACTCTCTTTCAAAAAAAAAAAATTAATAAATAATAAATAAATGATAAAATCTTAAAAAAAAAAAAAAATCCTGGGGTGCCTGGGTGGCTCAATCGGTTAAGTGTCCAACTTCAGCTCAGATCATGATCTCACAGTTTGTAGGTTGGAGCTCTGCATCTGACTCTGCTGACGGCTCAGAGCCTGGAGCCTGCTTCAGATTCTGTGTCTCCCTCTCTCTCTGCCCCTCCCCTGCTCTCTCTCTCTCTCTCTCTCTCTCAAAAATAAACATTAAAAAATATTTTTTTAATAAAAAAAAAATCCTGAAGCAGAGCAATCCCTCACAGAGCATTTATTTCCCTATTAGTTTCCTCAAAACTTCTTTTTTTTTTTAATTTTTTTTTTTTACGTTTATTTATTTTTGAGACAGAGAGAGACAGAGCATGAACGGGGGAGGGGCAGAGAGAGAGGGAGACACGGAATCGGAAGCAGGCTCCAGGCTCTGAGCCATCAGCCCAGAGCCCGACACGGGGCTCGAACTCACGGACCGCGAGATCATGACCTGAGCCGAAGTCGGACGCTCAACCGACTGAGCCACCCAGGAGCCCCTCCTCAAAGCTTCTAAAAGGAATTTATAGGGTCACCTGGGTGGCTCAGTCGGTTAAGCATCCGACTTCGGCTCAGGTCCTTGTCTCACGGTTCGTGGGCTTGAGCCCCACGTAGAGCTCTGGGCTGACGGCTAGGAGCCTGGGGCTGCTTTGGATTCTGTGTCTCCCTCTCTCTCTCTCTGCCCCTCCCCCACTCATGCGCGCTCTCTCGCTCTCTCTCTCTCTCTCAAAAATAAGGAAACATAAAAAAAAATTTAATAAAAAAATTTAAAAAATAAACGGAATCTATAGCTAAGTTAAAGCACTAATTAGCATAATTTCCCTCCCTTTATGCTAGGAGCCAAACTGCCTTTCCTGTGAACAAGAACTGCCTGCTGCCATGGTGTCACCTAGGACAAAGTGCTAGTAACTAGCTTACTGACGCTGGTCCTGGGTACTTCAAAGGGGATGGCTAACAGGAGGCAAGAGAGATGTTTTTTAACTAAAACTACAAAGCATCCTTTCATGAGCACGAACATACACGGGCAGACAGAACAGCACGACGAGAAGATGTTAGCACAGGAGATACAGCTACCAACAAACAGACTTGTCCCCCAACTCTATGGCTACGTACCTGCCCAAAGGCGGGGAGACAGCGCAGGTGAGCGACCAGAGTGGGGCTCTGGAGCCAGCTGGCCCGGGGGATTGCCAGCCCAATTTTTTAGGCAATGCCAGTGTTGTCCCTCATGACCTGTGTGACCTGGGCAGGTGGCTGGGCCTCTCTGTGCCTCGACGTACCCTCCTCTGCAACAGGGAGAAGAGCGGCACCAGTGCCGTGGGGGCACCGAGGTCAAGTGAATTACTGTGGTCTAGCACACAGAACGGCACCCGGCAAGAGGCCCCGTAACTGCCCTGCGGCACAGGGACTCGCGGGGGAGGGGCTTTATGAAGGGCCCGGAGGTGGACACCACAGGGGAGGAGCAGAGTCCACCAGGAGCGGCAGAGCCCTGAAGAGCTGCTTTCAAGTAACTGAACGTGCAAAGTCCTGCAAAGTCCTGCCCTCCTGGAGGGGTCATGACCCCTGCAGGCCTGCAGATAAGGCCGAGAAGAGACAGAGAAGAGCGGTGAGGCCAGCATTTAGCCCAGCATCGACTCTGTTCTAGATCAAACTGTTCCAGATCACCTACAGGTGTAAGAGCCTGGCTCGCAGTTTGCAAATCCTCCACCCTGACCCAATGGGTAAGGGAACCTTTAAGAATGGGCAAGTTCTTAGAGCAACCGTGCTGCACCCAGTTAAGGAGGTAATTTTTTAATAAGCACTCCTCTTACATCATTTGCCAATTTTCTTCTTCATAAACTACAAATTGGAGCTTTTTATTTTTTTATTTTTTTATTTTTTTTTAACGTGTATTTATCTTTAACAGAGACAGACCAAACATGAGCAGGGGAGAGAGATCGTGAGATCATGACCGTGAGATCATGACCTCAGCCGAAGTTGGACGCTGAACCGACTGAGCCACCCAAGTGCCCCTAAACCTGAGCTTTTTAAATGCAGCCTCCACAGACAAGCCTTGGGGTGCCTGGGTGGCGCAGTCGGTTAAGCGTCCGACTTCAGCCAGGTCGCGATCTCGCGGTCCGTGAGTTCGAGCCCCGCGTCGGGCTCTGGGCTGATGGCTCAGAGCCTGGAGCCTGTTTCCGATTCCGTGTCTCCCTCTCTCTCTGCCCCTCCCCCGTTCATGCTCTGTCTCTCTCTGTCCCAAAAATAAATAAAAGTTGAAAAAAAAAAATTTTAAATGCAGCCTCCACAGACAAGTCCTCAAACTCTAAGTTCTTCAGCAGTGACCAACATCACAGACACCTTTGAATTGGTTCCACGTGAGGCGCTGTGGCAGGGCACATCTCCGCAGCAAGACAAAGTCATGAAGACACGCACAGGTCTCAAAACATCACAGCAGGGGAAGATACCACCCAAAGGGACAGAACAGAGAACTCCAGGCCTCTATCCCTCCAAAACCGGCAATGAACAAGTAGTCAAAGTGGTCAGATGTATGAAGGACAGGATGCAAGCAAAAGCTCCCGTCTAAGGGAACAACAGCACTTAACGAGGAAGCTACTGGATCTCCCCAGGAGGTCACTGTGCCGATGGACCTGCTGGCCAGCCCCCCACCCCTACCCCACCCCCTTGAAGGCAGCTGCCCACACCTATCAGGCAGGACGCTGGGACCAGGGGGAGTGGTATTCTCAAAGAACTGCATGTGCTCCTGACCTATATGCTCAGGAAGCAAAATGAGCCAACTACTGTGAGAGCCTGGTAATTCTTCACAAAGTTAAACACAGAATGGCCATATGACCCAGCCATTCCACTGCTAGGCATACGCCCAAAAGGTGTTCAAACAGACCTTTGCACACATACGCTCTCAGCAGCACTGGTCACGAAGACAGAAAGGTGAAAACAGCCCGCATGCCCATCCACAGGTGGGTGGCAGAATGTATCCATCCATATGGTGGAGTGTGGTGTTTTTTTTGTTTTGTTTTGTTTTTAATTTCTTTAGTTTATTTAGAGAGAGAGAGAGAGAGGGAGGGAGGGAGGGAGGGAGGGAGGGAGGGAGGGAAGGGGCACAGGCGAGGGGCAGAGAGAGAGGGACAGAGAGAACCCCAGGCAGGCTCCGCATTGTCAGCTCAGAGTCCGATGTGGGGCGTGAACTCACGAACTGTGAGATCATGACCTGAGTCGAAACCAAGAGTCAGACGCTTAACTGACTGAGCCCCCTCAGGTGCCCCTGGAGTATTTTTCACACATGAAAAGTTCCAACATATGCTACGACATGGCTGAGCCCTGAAGACGTCCTACCAAGTTAAAGAAGCCAGATGCAAAAACCCAACCTTGTGGGGGCACTGTCAGCAGGGCACACGACTCCTAATCTCAGGGTCATGAGTTCAAACCCCACACTGGGCATAAAGATTACTTAAAAGGGGCAGGGGGGAAAAAAATCTAGTATGATTCATTTATATGAAATGTCCAGAACAGGCAAATCTACACAGAGCCAAAGGAGACTGCATGCCTGGCAGGGCGTCTGAGGGAGGGAGAGGGGCACGAGCAGTGGCTGCTTAACAGGACAGAGTTTCTTTCCGAGGGTGGAAGTCTTCTTAAACCAGGTAGTGACGGGCACAGACCACTGTGAGCACTGCATTTCTTGTACTAATTTTTCCTCCATTTAAAAAAAATATCACGCTGTGGGGTGACAGGAGACTCCAAATACTGCATCCTGCATGATTCCATGTATGCAAAATTCGGAAAAAGGCAAAACACACCCGTGCCCAAGGAAAACCGGTGTCCACTCAGGGTGAGGCTATAGCTGGGAGTGGGGGTTACAGGCTACAAAAGAACTTTCTGAGGTAAGGGGACTGTTCTAGATCAAAACTTGCTGTCGGTTACATGGGGTTAACACGACTATCAAAAGTCCTTTAATTGCAGGTTTCAGAACGGGCAATTGTATTGTCTGAAGTATTCCTGTAGAAATGTCACCAACACATTCCCAAGTACATCAGTGATTATCATAAGAAACACGCAAACAAAACAAACAAACAAACAAACAAAGGAAACACACAAACAGGGAGCTGGATGGACCAGGAGAAATGACACACAGAGGTTAACATGGGGTCAAGTCCAAGGACAGAGGCCATGGGCCTCCTAGAGCGAGCGTCTGTCGACGCAGTTGGCCTTGGGCTCTCAGGGTGACACCGCTGCAGAGAAGTGACCACGGTGATGCTAAACAGTGCTCTAGCTTACTCTACAGTTCCAGTGGACGGCTAAACATGACCCTGGCGCGTGCAGACGTGTTCCATTAATCACCTCCAAAGCTGCTACGAAGAAGCTGCTTCACTTAACAACATCGCAACAAAACTTGACTTAAATTCCCACCAAACAAAAAAACCCCCGCCTTACTTCTTATTTAAGTGTATCTTTTACATCCTAAAGCTGCTTCCAATCCATCCAGTGCCACCAGCCCTCAGCCATTTCCCCTTCGCGGTCTCCAGAGTTTCTCCACCCCGGCCGCGAAAGAAGCAGCGTCTTGAAATGAAAACCACCATCATGAAGGTTGAAGAGAGACCGTCCGTCCTCTCTCTGGAGTCATCACCTACTTGCGAGGAGGACCCAAGTGCTGGCAGCCCAGACAAATGCAGGCAGAATCTCCAGCCACACTCCAGCCACACTCTTCATCACCATCCAATCCTAAGTTTCAAATGCCAGTGTCACTGAAGACTGCTCTGGATTAATCAGCAAAAACTAATTTTAGTAAGTTTCGACGAAGGAGTACAGGTCATTTGAATCCTACGACAAAACCACAGAGGGCATGAAGCACACCTGCTGGAGGGCAGAGCGTGAGGCCCTCGGGGACAAAGCCCGTGTCTCAAGTGCAATTTGCTACAGAAAACCAAGTTGTATTGAACGCATGACACACCACAGTCACTCAAGTAAATAAATGTCAGTATTTGCGATCAGTTATAAAATCTGAGCTTTCAGGAAAAAATACTAAAGTTCTAGAAAGTCCTGGCTTTGCCCAAGGTGGATTAAAAGGAACTGGACCTCTACTCCCCTTAAACCTGGACAGAACGGAGGAAACAATGGTTTTCGAGACACTGGACATCAAGCGATGAGGAAAGCGACCCCGGAGAGATGGAAAATAGGTGAAGTGAGCTCACGCCTGCTCGGCTTCCTGCTTGGGGAGAGCTTCCAGGCCACGGCGTGGGCAGCGCAAACCCAGAAGAGTGGCCTCCCTGCCTGGAGAGGAAGACGCCACGCTCCCAGCAGCCCAAAGCAGCTGGACTTGGCCGCGAGGCCACAGAGGAAGAAGCGCACAAGCAGGCGTGAGGTCGGCTACAGAGCGCACGCAGCACCGGACCCGACAAAGGACGAAATGAACTAACAGAAGCAGACTGCTTCAGGGGGCCCGAAAACATCCACACCAGAGCCCGAGATGTTTGCAGTAATACAAAATATCCAACCACAGGTAGGATACAATGACCAGTGTCTGCAACGCCATCAAACATCACCCAGCTCTGCAGAGAAGCAGGAGAACCTGAGCAGAAGCGAGACCCAGCAGCCAGAAGTGACACAGAGAAGATGAGTGAGAGTTAGGACACAGGAGACACGTGAAGATCTGAAAAGGGCCCAGATCACACTTCTTGAAATTAACACCACAAGGAATGACGTAAAAAAAAAAAAAAAAAATTGATACAAGGGGCACCTGTACGGGTGGCTCAGTAGGTTTACGCTTCCAACTTCGGCTCAGGGCTCGATCTCACACTTTGAGGGTTTGAGCCTCAGGTGGGACTCCGCACAAACAGTGCAGAGCCTGCCTGGGATTCTCTCTCTCCCTCTCTCTGCCCTTCGCCCACTTCTTTCTCTCTCTAAAATAAGTAAATAAACTTAAAAAAAATTTTTTTGAGACAGAAATAGCTGACATTTTAGACATTACAGATGAAAATAGTAGTGAGCATGGAAACACAGCAACAGAAATTATCCAAAGTAAGACACAGAGAGGGGCGCCTAGGTGGCTCGGTCTTAACGGTTAAGCTTCCACCTTCCACTCAGGTCATGATTGAGTTCAAGCCCCAAATCAGGCTCTGTGCTGACAGCGCAGAGCCTGCTTGGGATTGTCCCCCCCCTCCTCCCTCGCCCCTCCTCTACGAGTGCACACGCGCACACACATGCGCTCTCTCTCAAAATAAACAAACTTTAAAAAATAAAATGGTCAAAGGACTTGAGCAGACATTTCTCCAAAGAAAGTACACAAATGAACCATAAACACATGAAAAGATGCTTGACATCAGCAGTCATTAGGAAGATGCAAATCAAAACAACGAGATACCAATCCACACTCATTAGGATGGCTACTATCAAACAGTCAACCAATCAAATCAATCAACCAAGAGCCGGTGTTGGCAGGGGTGTGGAGAAAGTGGACCCTGTGCACTGCTGGCAGGAATGTACAACAGTGTAGTCGCTGTGGGAAACAGTACACATTATGACAGCTCCTCAAAAAGTGAACAGAATTTTACCACTTGATCCAGCAACTCTACCTCTTTGTACACACACACAAGTGGTCAAAGGAGGGACTTGAACATTTATTTGCACACTCATGTTCACAGCAGCACTACTCACAATAACTGAAAACTGGAAACAACTTAAGTGTTCATACGATAACGTGTCCAAATGATGAATTTCAAATAAACAAAATGTGGTCTATACAGACAAGGCAACGTGACTCATCCTTAAAGAGGAAGGATGCTCCAACACCTGCTACAACATGGGTGAACCTTAAAGACATTATGCTGGGTGAGATAAGCCAGAAAAGGACAGAAAAGGACAAAATAGTGTAGGATTCTACTTATATGTGAGGGACCAGAATAGTCAAATCCACAGACAGAAGACAGAACGGATGCAGGAGCGAGGGGAGGCAAACGCGGAGTCAGAGTTTAACGGGGACAGAGTTTCGGTGTGGGAGGGAGGGCGATGAAACAGCTCTGGACACGGACGGTGCTGATGGCTGCACGGGATGTGACTACAACGCCACGAGACTGTACCCTTAAAAATGGCCACGATGTGTATTTTATGTTATATATATTTTGCCACAATAGAAAGAAAACTCAGGTTTGCAAGAATCCAGTTTTAGGGCGGTTTTACCAGACAGGGAAAGTTTCATAGAGCCATTTCTTTACCATCCTGTTTCAGTTGCCTAACTTTTCTTCAAACGTTTTCTCGTCATCTAGGAAAAGAAGGCTAAATGTCTCCTCGAACACTAATTATTAGGGTCAGTTCTATTAAAATATTACGTTTTAAAAACTCAGGTTCTCTCTAAAAATCAGTAGCTTTACTACTAATTCAGCCTGTCCAACACTTTTTAGACTAAATCACCGTGCTCTCCCTCCTCACCACCTGTGTGTGAGGTTCTGCACAGCACCCGCCACCGCGATCTCCAGCTCCGTGTATTCTCAGCTGATGGTCTGGCGTCTGTCACAAGCTTCAGTTTACAAGCAGCCTTGTTAGCACCAGCTCAACCGTCCCAAATACTTCACGTCGCTTTTATTCCAGAGCAAAGTGTTTAGTTCACATTCAATTCAAAATTAATGCCTGAGTCTAGCACGTGTGCGTGATTGTTAACAAGGGACAACAGCTTTCTTTCCTCGCCCCTTCTGGACAAGTCTGTGCACGTGTGAGGGAGGGGCCTCCTGTCCAGGACGCAATTACGCTCACAAAACATCAATGCTGCCAGATCGCAGTGCTGATCACTATACCCTTTTCGTCCAAAAGTTCTTAAAGTGACATTTTGGAAAGAATACAGCCCACATAAGAGCACCGGAAAACAGGATGATACACGCCGGGTCAGGTGGACAGATAACCCAAGTCTAGAATCACCGCCGAACAAACTACACGGAAGGAAGGAGCAAGGTCAAAATTTCAGCAAAGCTGAAAGAACCCTTCAAAGACCAGAGTCAATGTCAGGTAGTGCTGCATTCATGTCAGATGACAGGGTGCAGCAAACAGAGGCCAGAAGGCACAATCTGGCCCAACGCCATTTTTCAGACAGTCCACAGCCTACAAATGGTTGCACATTTGTACCTCGTTCAAAAAACGTATTTTGTGACCACAAAAATTACATGAAGTTCAAATTTCAGTGTCAGTAAGTAAAGTTTTATTTGAACACAGCAGGTGTATTTGTTTATATGTGGTCTGTGGTCCTTTCATGAATTGAGAAGGTGGTCCACAAACGTAAAATACTTAACTATCTGACCCCTGACTGAAAACCTTTAAACACAAATTTAAAAAGACAAGTCTAAGGACACCTGGGTGGCTCAGTGGGTTAAGCACCTGACTCCTGATTTCAATTCAGGTCACCATCTCACAGTTTGCGGGTTCGAGCCCTTCATCAGGCTCCGTGCTCACAGCATGGAACCTGCTTGGGATTCTCTGTCTCCCTGTCTCTCCACCCCCTCCCATGCTAGTGCTCTCTCTCTCTCTGAAAATAAATAAATAAAAATTTTAAAAATAATAAAAATAAAAAGACAAGTCTGCATATTGAAAGAGCTACTGAATAATGAGCAGTATGAAAATGTCAAATCCAAACCCTAATAGTCATGAAATTTCAGACTCCCTCAGATACACAGAAAATCAGGTCGTCTGGGGGGGCTCAGTCAGTTAAGCATCCGACTCTTGATTTCAGCTCAGCTCATGATCTCACAGTTTCGTGAGTTGGAGCCCCACATGGGCTCTGCACTGACAGCAAGGAGTCTGCTTGGGATTCTCTCTGTCCCTCCCCCTCTGCCCCTCCCTCTCTCTCTCTCTCTCTCTCTCTCTCTCAAAATAAATAAATAAACTTTAAGGGGAAAGAAACCACTCCTGTAAATTTTCCATAAAATCCTAAAAGATTACCTACAAAGGTTTACGAATCAGATTGGCGACAGACTTCTCTCAACAGCAGATGCTCTGTGTCAGAGAACAAAGATTGGCGAAGTTTTAATATCAAGAACAAGAGAGCGACTGTGTCCCTCTGCGGGGCCCTAGTTCCTGCCCATACACCTCAGCGGAAAGCTCGAGCCCAGAACAGCTGGGCCAGCAGGTGGCTGACCATCGCCCCTCCCCCACGAGTCCACAGCAAGACAAAGGAAAACCCTCTACAGAGCATCTGGCAACAAGAACATGTTTCTTGTTTACTCCCAAGATTCCCCATCTCCAGAAAGAAGCCTACTCAGCTGCACAGTCACCAGTGACACTTTCAAAAATGTCAGCATGCTGACAACAGGGACAAGAATGAGGTTATATCAGCATAAACTCAACACCGTGTCCAGAAAAAGATGCTGGCAAGACACGCGCCACTAGCCGTAAGGCAGATACCTCATGCTAACGTATGAAGAACACGTAAATGCCCCTTTCTGTAACTAGCCCAAGTTTGCTGATAGTTCAATTCTCCGAAGAAGAAATTATTCTCCCATTTATCTTAAAACCCGAAAGCCTTACTTCTTAACCTCCTCGCTAAGCTTCACTCTGGTCATCAGTAAAATAGAAATCATCCTGCTGACCACACAAAACCATGGGGGGGGGGGGAGGGGGGGGAATGCATACAATTAAGTACCTGGCAAACATTAACATTACTGTTGATTAAAAACTAAACAAATTTTGGAAGAAAATCACACTGACATGGGGTGGGGGGGGGAGTTACCTGCTCTCCAAGCTTAGGGGCCACAACAAGTCCTCAGTTAACATCTTGATACTGATAAATTCAGCATCAAAAGGCAGGGACCAGATTGGAGGCACCAGCGCCCACACTTACACAAAGCCACCAACAGTGCGTGCTCACATCCGCTGTGCACACACAGATACACAATCGAGCACAGCATCACGGGATAATAGTGCGTGTTTATACACATCAGACAGACCTGTGTTCCCTGCTACCATGTTCTTTAACACTTCACAACACTGCTACCAGGAAACCTAGCAAAGATCTGCTAATTCGGTCCTGTTCGCCTGAAAAGGAAAACCAAAGCGGAGAAATGCACATTTGTTAGGATAATTAGAGCAAAAATAAGAGGATCCGGGCGTCTGCTCCTGAGGCGGCTGTGCACCACAGGAGGCAGAATGTCCACACCCGCACTGGCCCACTGGCCGCACTGGGACTCTGAAGCACCTCCTGCCAACGGGTGAGTGGTGGGACCCAGCTCACTCCCCTTCCGTCCAGGCTGGCCTCGGGACTTGTGACCAGAAGCATGAGGCAGAAGTGACGCTCTGCAGGTCTTACGGCCCCTACTCTCGTCCTTCCACGGTTCTTAGGAACACAGCAGCTTCCACTGCATGGGGAACCCAGGCCCCGCCGCTGGACAATGGCAGGCACACGGCTGATCACCCACCCACCAGCCAGCCGTCTAGACAGCTAAGTGGCTTTGAACCCTGGAAGACAAGACCGGCTTAACATCTGAGAAAGAATCAACGCTCTTCACGTATTTACAAACCAAAAAAGCAAAACCATACAATCAACTAAGTATATGCAAAAAGCTTTGGATATAATCCAACATCCATTCCTGAGAAAAACTCTGCAAACGTGGAATACAAGGGAACTTCTCCACCGGATGAAGTGCACCTCTGAAAACCCTACCCTGCCATTACAGGTAATGGTGCGAAGCTAGCACTCCCCTCCCACAGTAAGAAGTGAGCCTCAGACTGAGCCTCAGACGCAGGTCTAGTCTCCCCACATCTGTCCAACACTGTGCTGGAAATTCCAGTCAGGGCAGTCAAGATCAAAAGAAAAGAAGGGGCGCGTGCCTGGCTCAGTCGGTGGAGCACGTGACTTTTAATCTCAGGGTCGTGACTTCAAGCCCCATGGCGGGCGTGGAGCCTACTTAAAATAAAAATGAAAAGTATCCAGATTAGAAAGGAAGAAGAAAAACAGACTTCATTTGTGAACCACAACATCATCTATATAGAAAAACCAACGGGGTCTACTAGAAAGCCACTAGAAGTGGCACGCCTGGGTGGCTCAGGCAGTTCAGCATCTGACTCTTGATTTCGGCTCAGGTCATGATCTCACGGTTAGGGAGTCTGAGCCCCACGTTGGGCTCTCTGCTGTCAGCACAGAGCCCGCTTCAGATCCTCTCTCTCTCTTAAAAATAAAGATCAAAACAAAACAAAAAAAAAAGCCACTGGAACTAGTGAGTTTAGTGTGGTTGTAGGATACAAAATCATTTTTCTTAAATTGACACCTGTACTAGTGCCAAAATAATCAGAAAAAAAGTTTAAATGCCATTTACAACAATGTCACAGTGTGAAATACCTTACGAATAAATGTAACAAAAGACGTGCAAGACTCCAACACTAAACACGGAAGCACTGTTCGGGGGACTGCAGCCCACTGACTTCAACGGGAAGATGTGTTGTGGTCACGGGGCAAAGTCTCAACAGCCGCACCAGACGAGCTCTCTGCAACTCAGCCAGGCAAGGCCATCCCCCTTCAGGTCCCGGCAGGCTCACCTCTACAGCCGCCCAGCCACTAAGCTGTAACCTGGAACTAATTAACCCTCTGTGTCAGCTACACTTCAATTAAAAAAAGAAAACTCCCAGCAGGCTTTTTTGTGTATTTTGACATATTGATTCTAATATTCGTACGGAAATGTGAAAGACCTAGAGTAACTAAACAACTTTGAAAAAAAAGAAAACACAAGCTTGAGGACTGATATTCCCAGACTTCAAGGCTTATTATAAAGCTGCCAACATGGTGACACCATGTCATGACAAGGACAGAAATCGATGGGACAGAAGAGAGTGTCCAGAAACAGATCCACCTGCATACGGACAGGTGATTTTTGACAAAGACACAAAAGGCAACGGAGAAAGAAATGATTCCATTTATATAAATGCTAAAAACTTCTGGAAATTTTATAAATTTTATAAATAAATTATAGAAAACACAAAGTATTCTACAGCTACAGAAAGTAGACTGGGGGCAAGATAGGGCAGGGTGGGAGGGAGGGATTATGAAGGTTCCCAAGAAACTTTCTAGGATGATAAATACATTATTATCTCCACTGTGGTACATAAATATGCCAAAATTTACCAAATTGTATACTTTAAGAAGTGGTTTATTGTATGACTGTACCTGAATAAAGCTAGCAAAAAAGCAAAAACAAACAAACAGTAGTTACCAAGCATCAAATGTCACCCTTGGCAAAGCAAACCAGGAGGAAAAAAATAAAATTATTATTTAGGGCTATATGCAGTCACTGTGCTAGCTGCTTTAACAGTCATTAGCACATTTATTGTTTTTTTTATTTATTTGGGGTGGGGGGGGAGATGGCACACACGCACAGAGCAGGGGCATAGAGAAGGGGTGGGAGGAGAGAGAGGGAGAGGGAGGGAATCCCAAGCAGGCTCCGGACTTGGGGCTCAAACTCACCAAACCGTGAAATCATGACCTGAGCCAAAATCAAGAGTCAGAGGCTTAACTGACTGAGCCCCCCAGGCACCTGGTCATTAGCGCATTTAATCAGGAAAAAAAAAAAAGCCCGGAGAGGCAGATATAATTCCACTTCTTACAAGAAAAGCAAGAGGGGCATTTGGCTGGCTCAGTTGGTGGAGCAGGAGACATTTTTTCTTTTTAGTGTTTGTTTATTTTTGAGAGAGAGAGAGACAGAGACAGAGTGTGAGCAGGGGAGGGGCAGAGAGAGAGGGAAACACAGAATCCGAAGCCGGCTCCAGGCTCTGAGCCGTCAGCACAGAGCCCGACGTGGGACTCGAACCCACGAACCCCAAGACCATGACCTGAGCCAAAGTCGGACGCTCCACTGACTGAGCCACCCAGGTGCCCCTCTGAGCATGTGATTAGAGCAGGCCAAGGAAAACCCTGAGCTCAGCTCCACAAGGACCACAAGAGCAAACACACTGCCCGACAGCCCTGAGGAGCCCAACAGGAAGAGCGTGCTCTACCAGAGGCTGGCCTGTGAGAAAGGTTCAGGCCGCCGTGGAGATGTTTAAGGTACAAGCAACTGCCCAACTCGGGCCCCAGTTCACACGTAGCGCCACACAGAACAGAAGGACAAGGACAACCGTCGGCAGTGTACCGTAAGCACTTACGCCCTAACCATCGGGCCCTGTCCCCGAGCACACGGCAGCTGGCCACCAGCACCAGGCAACGTATCTTCACCCAGCGCAACAATGCACGTTTTATCCTGATTTTTCAAAAACTGTATTTACTCTCTGCCAAAGGGTACGTGAGCAGTAAACCAAACGTGATTAGCACCGCTTCCCACTTAGCAGGCATAAGGCATCGCAAGTCAACACACAAGCCTCTGTAAGAGCAGAGGCCCACCTGCCCCCATGCGAGGCCTCCTCCAGTCTGACACCCAGGTGACTTCTTGTAAAGGCGCTCCCAACGGAGAAGGAGCCCCTCAGGATCACGGACAGAAACATCAAATGGCACCATGTTTCAGGGTTCTAAGTCCAAGAGGACGTCTGCCATCCGTATCCCGAGGCTGAAATTGCAGACAAGCACTCCCAGGGCACAGAGCAACAGCTAAAAGGAAGCAAGAACGGGAGACAAGCAAGGACGTGGCCTTGATGCTCCAAGTTCCAAATACGGACACCACCTATGCTTTTATTTTTGCACAAAAAAGGAGAGGGTGCCCACCTCTCTAAGTTAGGTGCAGTATTGGGGAGAGCCAGGCAATGACTATGAGAACGAACTTCAGACTCACACAACCAACCCAGCTGTGAAAATAAGTAGATTTACTGACACTCAAAGCAAATGAAAAGCAAGAGGGTCAAGGCTGCCAGAGCCCAGGACTCACAAACACACCGCTTCCCTCTCAGTTTCCTCTTGAAGGCTTGCTATGCGGTGATGCTGTTTCGCGAGGGGCCTGCCCACCAGGAGTGTGCCAAGCCCTGTGCCTGGTGTCTGCAGGCAGGGAAGACACCTAAGGAGGACGGTAACACAAAACCCTAAGTTATTACCAGAGAGTGGGGCAGAGGGCACCAGTCTTGCCAAGTGGGGGCAGAAGTCACACACGAGGAGGAAGCTAAGCCAGGAGACCAAGAAGGCTGCCTTGGAAGCTGAGGCCGGAAGGGTGAGCGTGCACTGCCGGGAAACGTGGGGAGCAGAGAATTCCAGGCAGAAGCCACACCATTTAGGGGCGCCTGGGTGGCTCTGCTGGCTGAATGTCCAACTCTGGATTTCAATTCAGGTCATGATATCACAGTTCATGAGATCGAGCCCTGTGCCAGCTCTGGGCTGACAGTGCACAGCCTGCTTAGGATTCTCTCTCTCCCTCTCTCTCCCTCCTCCCCTGTTGGGTTGCCCTCTCTCTCTCTAAATAAACTTAAAAAGAAAAAGAGAGAGCGCAACAGAGACAAGTGGCCAATGCTGTCCAAAAGGCCTCTGAGCATGCTCCCCACCAAAGGTCCCACACACTCCACAGAGCCCAGGCTGGAGCAGCAGGACATCAGCGTGGCTAGAGCCAAGTGACAGCCTGGACTTACTCCTAACCCTAACCCACTGTCACCCCACTGCCTGGAGAAAGACAAGGGGCAGTTTGGTTCACTTGGCTCGGAGCCTGGCATTCCACGGGCCCTGCCCAGCTGGCTCACTGACCACACCCATCACCTGCTCTTTACCACAAACCTGCCCGACAGGAGACACAGGGAAAATGTCAGCAGGTAGCAGGGCAAGCATCCAGTTCAAGCCAAACTCTCTTTTCACCCAACCTGTGGCCATCAGTCTCGGTCCTACTCTCACCCGTGCAAGTGGGCCTGACAGCACAGAGAACAGAACAAGCAATCGGGGGAGAGCGTACCAAAACAGATGCCACCCAAGACCGGCACGCCAGAATCTAGGGACTGAGAGCTCTAAAAAGCACCCCGTCCCAATGGCACCCCAGATGGCCCACAGACCCTAAGAAGACCCCACCTCTGAGTAGAGTCACTTCCCCGGAGTGGAGAGTGGGTGGGACCCGTGACTTGCTTCTACCCAATGGAATATGGCAAAGGGTAGAGGATGTCTCTTCCTTGGTCAGGGGGGCAGTGTGGCAGAGCCAAGCGTGTCGGCACCTCCATAATACCTCCTGTTCCGCGAGACCCCATCTTAGGCTGGAGCCCAAGACTCGCTACCTGTGAGAGGCTACAGGGCAAGTAACCGCGGGGACCTCCCGGGACCAAGAGTGGGGACCTCCAGGTGGCGGCACAAAACAGGGACTTTACAACTGCAAGGAAATAAATACTTCTGACGACCTCAGACCACTCCCCGCCCCCGCCTCCAGCTTCCACGGAGGCCACAATTCCACCTGACATCTGGACTGTGACCAAGTGGGACCATGAACGGAGGACCCTGCTAAGGTATGCCTGGACTCCTGAGCTACAGAAACCGCCAGGTAATACCTGTGTATTGCTTTAAGCCACAACCCCCTGTGGTCACCTGTCCCGAGGCAGTAGGCACAGAACCCACCCGCACTACCTCACACGGCCTCCTTACCTACACAAATGACAGCTGGATAAAGGCCTCTCAGCCGTGAATTTCAGGAGAACGTCATCAGAACTTTAAGTCACCGTTACAACATACGATTCAAACAAATTATGCCAACCGTGCTGAGACCAAGTTCTTCCTCACAGACCTTGTAGCTTCCAACAGCCACTGTACTGCAAGGTTTTCTTAGTAAGTTAACAGAACGCTGCTCTCTGGGGTGGAATCTGCCACCTAAGGAGAGTCCTAAGGACGACGCACAACAGATGAAAATCCACTGACTGACGGTTCACACACAAAAAATCTCATTTAAAATCGAACTTAAATCTTCAAATTGAAGGCAGTGATCGCCTTCCTCCCTGCTCGGCAGGGTGCAGGGCCCTCCCTGCCCTCTCTGGCTGCAGAGACATGAGGGTCTCAATTGGGGGGTTGGCTGTGGGGACTTGCACAACTCAGGCCAAATTTTAGCATGTCTTAGTTAACAGCGATTCTCAACAAACCCTCCTGCCTGTGTCCTGAGAGAGGATCTTACAGGACAGGCAGAGAGGCTGGGAGACAGACGCACACACAGGAAGGAAACCCATGACCACTCAGCCAAAAAACAAAAGCCCCCAGCACTTAAGCTGGAGGGAAAGAAAATCACACCGTTCTAACCATCCAGATCCTGAAACCTCTGTGACCAAACGGGGTGAGAGAAGAGGACAATTCGGGGCCCTCCCTCCCGATTCCCGCTGCGGAGAGCTGCAGCGGGTGAACAGGAAGGGTAACCCAGCACTTGATTAGCACTCACTACCACACCTTACTGTTTCCATAGCAACCAGAAAGAAACTGTACAGCAACCAGCTTTACATGAAAATCATTCTCCATTACAATGAAATGCTACAGTCAGGAGAAGCATTTTGAAGAACTAGATAAACATTGACAATAATGCTAACTAGTCACCATCCACACAACCAACCAATTATTCTAAAATAATTTTATAGGGGCGCCTGGGTGGCGCAGTCGGTTGAGCGTCCGACTTCAGCCAGGTCACGATCTCGTGGTCCGTGAGTTCGAGCCCCGCGTCGGGCTCTGGGCTGACGGCTCAGAGCCTGGAGCCTGTTTCCGATTCTGTGTCTCCCTCTCTCTCTGCCCCTCCCCCGTTCATGCTCTCTCTCTGTCCCAAAAATAAATAAAAACGTTGAAAAAAAAAATTTTTTTTGAAATAAAATAATTTTATATTGCCCGCACTAGAAGTCTCAAAGCTATTTTATGAGTACTAAAACTGCTCTCAATGAAGTACACCAGGTCCTCCACTTTTGCATCCAGGAGCAGGGTCAAAAGCTACCACAAAAGCAATTACAATCAAAATCAAGAGTACAACCAAATCAAAGTTCTCATCTTTGTTCTAACATCTACATCAAGCAAGAAATGCCCTCCAAAGCGTGAAAAGATAGAAGGGACATAAAGACCGCTGAGCAAAACAATGATGGAAAGATAGAAACACAAATTCTGAGAAGAAAACAATTCTAGCCAATACTCTCTCACAGCAAGACACAAAATCACAAAGCCAACTCAGGTCCTGTCACCCTGCTGTCCAAAAATGGAATCAAATTCACAAGACCTTGAGGCCCCAGGGCCAGCTCAGTCAGTGGAGCGTGCAACTCTTGATCCTGGGGCCTTGAGTTCAAGCCCAACGTGGGGTGTAGAGATGACTTAAAAAAATAAAATCTGGGGCGCCTGGGTGGCGCGGTCGGTTAAGCGTCCGACTTCAGCCAGGTCACGATCTCACAGTCCGTGGGTTCGAGCCCCGCGTCGGGCTCTGGGCTGATGGCTCGGAGCCTGGAGCCTGTTTCCGATTCTGTGTCTCCCTCTCTCTCTGCCCCTCCCCCATTCATGCGCTGTCTCTGTCCCAAAAATAAGTAAACATTGAAAAAAAAATTTTAAATAAATAAATAAATAAATAAAATAAAATCTTGGGGCGCCTGGGTGGCTCAGTCGGTTGAGCGTCCGACTTCGGCTCAGGTCTTGATCTCATGGTTTGTGAGTTCGAGCCCCGCATCGGGCTCTGTGCTGACAGCTTGGAGCCTGGAGCCTGCTTTGGATTCTGTGTCTCCCTCTCTCTGTGCCCCTCCCCTGCTCATGCTCTGCCTCTCTCTCTGTCAAAAATAAGTAAACATTAAAAAAAAATAAATAAAACCTTAACAAAAAAATTCAAAAGACCTTTTCTTCAACACCTGGACAGCTAATTCTTGCTTGTCGCGATTCTTAATAACCCAGCCACACCCCGGAGGTAGAATCAGAACTCTGAATTGCAAGACGGTTAACCTTAACATTTCGTGTTACTCTCTGTTCTGAGCTTGTTTAAAGAACAGTAAAGCGACTTGCTTTGTAATGATATAATTATTATTTACATGTCAACATGAGGAAGAAATACAAACAACGCTGGCCAAACCAGGAGAGGCGTCTGGACCATGAGGGCCCACACCTGCCTCGGACGGACCAGGCAAGCAGGCAGGTCCTGACTCGGCAGGGCGGGGCTCTCCCAGCAGCAGCTGTGGATGGGGAGCCCTCCAGCTGCAGGGACTGGGCAGCCCAGGAAGACTCTTCTCCCTGTTCGCACACGGGGCGGGGTGGGTTCTTGTTCCCCCCAATGCCACTGTGACCACTGCCACTCCATGCACAAACAGAAGACGACAAAGGAGTCACCATCCACCACCTTCTTCCTTGACTTGGTATTCCTTCCCCAAATCCATTTGTGCTTCTGGAGACCAATCTCTGCCTCAGAGAAGACAGTCCAAGAGAGACTTTCTCCTTCTTCCAGAACCGGATACGACCTTCAGCCGAGAACCATCCCCTGGCTTTGCAGGTGACTTGAGCCTCCCAAGCTGACATGGTTACATGATCCTTGCGGTCCACAAGGGCTTCCACCATCATACAGACATGCAAACACACTATAATCATGGCAAATATGAATAACATTAACTGTTTAACCATTAATTTTTTCAGCTTTTCCTAGACAGAAATAGAGAAATCTCTGTAAAATATACCCACCAAACACCGGTCCCTCAATGTATGAAACCTTTCCATCCATTCAGAAAGGATGACTGGTTTGACGTTCTCTCAAAAGTCACAATTTTGACCCAAGGTCACTTGGAAACATGTAGAACACGAAGCAGTTAAATGGTCTTTAAAAATAAATTGAGGGGCGCCTGGGTGGCGCAGTTGGTTAAGCGTCCGACTTCAGCCAGGTCACGATCTCGCGGTCCGAGTTCGAGCCCCGCGTCGGGCTCTGGGCTGACGGCTCAGAGCCTGGAGCCTGTTTCCGATTCTGTGTCTCCCTCTCTCTCTGCCCCTCCCCCGTTCATGCTCTGTCTCTCTCTGTCCCAAAAATAAATAAACGTTGAAAAAAAAAATTTTTTTTTAATAAAATAAAATAAAATAAAATAAATTGAAAGCATTCATACATCATTGGTGAACATGAGCCAGCACAATCTCAACTGAAAGCAATCTAGAAAATCAAAACAGAATTTTTTAAGTTTATTTATTTATCTGGAGAGAGAGCAAGTGCCTACATGTGCTTGCGCCAGTGGAGGAGAGGCAGAGAGAGCGGCAAGAGGGGCTCCCAAGCAGGCTCCTCAGGCTCAGCATGGAGCCGGACATGGGGCTCGAACTCTCAAATCACGAGATCGTGACCTGAGCCAAAAGCCAGAGTTGGATGCCCACCCGACTCGTTCACCGAGGCGCCCCTAACATCAAAATTTTAAATACCCATAACCCGTGACCTAGCAATTCTAGGAACGTAGCCACTAGATATGACTTACACACACATACAAAGATGTTCCTCTGTCACAGTAGGACGCGGGGAACAAGGACACACCGCCAGTAACAGGCAGGTTAAAGAAGCTGTGGCACATCCGCATCATGACGATGAGGGACAACGAAGCAGCTCCACACGTGTGAGTACGGAGTCGACACCCAGAGGAAGTGCACAAGAGCAAGCCTCTGCCTCCAGCACCTGCACCAAGCACTACACACGCTCAGCAGCGTGCACGCGCAAGGACCACCCCGCGGGGACACCGAAGGCACGAAGCACTGGAAGGCAGAGGACCAGGAGCCAGACTTCCCGTGCCGGCCGACACAAAGAGAATCACAATCTGCAATGCAAAAAGTGAGCATAAAGACAAAAGCAGGTAAGACCAAATTGCGTGAATATAAGAAAATATAAGATTTTAGCTCTCACGATAGAATCAACCTACATCACCATGCGGTCTTAACAACCCTAAGTACAGGGACTTCCGTTTTGTCCTATTTCACCTGAAAATTCTAGCCAACCTCTGTCAAATGTCAAGATTTTACTCTTCGTGTTACTTACATATTCTCTATCATAAAAGTGGGCAAGACCTAAGCCATCTAACACACAAACATCTCTGTCTTTCATTCTTTTTTCCTTTTAATGTTTTTATTTTGAGAAACAGAGCATGAGCAGGGGAGGGGCAGAGAGAGAGGGAGACACAGACTCCCAAGCAGGCTCCAGGCTCCCAGCCCTCAGCACAGAGCCCGACGCGGGGCCTGAACCCACAAACGCGAGACTGCGATCTCGCTACCTGAGCCAAAGTCAGCCACTGAACCGACCGAGCCTCCCCAGGCGCCCCCGTCTTTCATTCTTCACTCCTGTTTACTACCCGCACTGGAAACCGACACTGGAGCACACCCCACCCTCCTCCCCACACCTCGTCCTCTCCTCACTTCCCTAGGAACCTGGCCCTCTCAGAGGCATCAGAAGAACCGGGGCGTAGACCAGACATGGCCCTGACTTCACAGTCTCTCTGCAGACCCTTCCTCCTCTACAGGAGGACACACAACACACACTCACATATGTGCACAGACTGGCACCCAAGAGCCGACTGGCAATCGGTAATGCGTGGAGCTCTTCAAGCTCAGAGCTAATCAAGGGTAAAACAGGAAAAATGTGCGGAAGTCTACTCCATGAGCATCTATTAATGAAGACAAGCAGCTTAAGAAACAATGAGAACAAGGTTCTTTGGTCTCATCCATCATTAAAAGGACACGGTTTAAGCATGCTAAATTTACCTCACCAAATGGTGCGGCAGGAAGCACTTCTCCCACTTTTGCATGAGCACATGAAACGGAGAAAAGATACGAACTAAGACAGGTACACGCGCCGGCCCCACACAGACTCAAAGGCTCACGCTTCCTCTCCATCTGCGTATCACTGGAGCAAAGTTATCGCCAACAAAACCACAAAATCATTACCATGCAGAAGCCAAAATATCAGGGCACCTGGGTGGCTCAGCTGGTTGAGCATCTGACCCTAGATTTCGGCTCAGGTCACGATCCCAGGGTCGTGGGATCAAGCCCCACATCGGGCTCTGCACTCAGCATGGAACCTAAGATTCTCTCTCCCTCTCCCTCTGCCACCCACCCCAGCTTGCATTCTCTCTGAAAAGAAAAGAAAAGAAAAGAAAAGAAAAGAAAAGAAAAGAAAAGA
>NW_024412421.1:37753598-37773225 GCF_014898765.1 Herpailurus yagouaroundi
GAAAAGAAAAGAAAAGAAAAGAAAAGAAAAGAAAAGAAAAGAAAAGAAAAGAAAAGAAAAGAAAAGAGAAAAGAATTCAGATTAATCATCTGATATCTAGTTCATGTTTAAATGTACAAATGTCCCCATTTAAAAAAAAAAAATTTTAGAGAGTGAGAATGCATGCACAAAGGGGAGGGGGACAGAGGGAGAGAGAATCCCAAACACGCTCCAAACCGTCAGCGCAGAGCCCAATGCGGGGCTCAAACCCACGAACCACGAGAAGCCAAGGGTTGGACACTTAAATAACTGAGCTACCCAGGCGCCCCTCCAAACATTTTTTAAAAGCCATGGTGTTCCCTCCCTCCAAACCAGGATCCAAGCAAGGCTTCCTCGTTGCACATGGTCATTAATACAGACTCAGGTGAAACATAAGGTAAGAACATCTGATAGATGACACTATGAATCAGGAGTGACGAGGCGTTACATCACGTGGTTAAGGTAGGGACCATCAGGTCTTCCCACTTACAAAGAAACACATCAGGGGCGCCTTCTTGCCTCAGTAGGTAGAGCGCACGACTCTTGATCTCAGGGGTGTGAGTTCAAGTCCCACGTTGGGCATGAAGCACACTTTAAAAAGGAAAACACACACACATGACCCTTTGCAACCAAGAAGTAACCTATGGAGTGATCCTTCATCACTATATGAATACTTTGAACCAGTAATTTTGCCTGTGTAGGTAAAAAGTGTTTAATCTAACTTTAATCAAGCCTTTCAACCGAACTTCCAATTTACGGGAAACACAGGACAAGGAACAAGTTAAACCACATAAGCAGGAAAAAGCCAGACGACTCAAGAATGCATTCCCCTCTACGGATGACTGGTCTGGACTCACGAAGAAAAAACAAAGCAACGAGGGTTATTTGACGTTAAATGACCAAAGACAATGGGATGAATGGGATGAACACACGTGTAGGTTCGACCTAGCATTATCGACCTAACGGGCTGTACGGTCTAAAATGGTTTCTTAGGCGTAACGTGATGCTGCAGAATGCAGGGTGCAGTCACTGTACAGAGACGTCCATGAGGTAGAAGGGTCATGAGGTCTACATCTCACTTTCAATTTTCAGGCAACAGGACACATGGCAAATATTCACAAAGGTTTAATCCAGATGGCAGTACACAGGTGATCGCTGTACTCTCCCTGCTTCTCCGTATTTCTGAAAAGTCTCATATTAAAAAGTTGGGGTGGTGGGGGGGAAACACTGACTTGTTGCCCAAGTTTAGTAGACTAATAGGTGCTTACAAAATCAATTGATCAAAGTACTCCAGGAGCACCTGGGTGGCTCAGTCGGTTAAGCATCCGACTCTTGCTTTCAGCTCATGGGTTGATGAGTTCAGGCCCCAGGTCAGGCTCTGCACTGACAGAGCGGAGCCTGCTTGGGATTCTCTCTTCCTCTCTCTCCGCCCCTTACCTGCTCTCTCTCTCTCAGAATAAATACAAACAAAACAGAGTACTCCATAAACTAAGCATTAAGACGACAGAAAATTACTGTCTATTATGTTAAGTGTGACAAAGGTAATGTGATTGCGTAAGACACAGGCCTAAATGAAGTTAGAATAAAGTGTACGGTAAAGTGCTAATTGTTAAATCTGAGTGATACGCATAGGATGTTCATTTTACCATTCTACTTTTCTGTATTTCATAATAAAAAGTAAAATGAACGCTCCTTTAAAAAAATGTGTTACTGGTGCAGCTGCTGTGGAAAACACTTTGGCAGTTCCTCAAAAAGTTAAACATAGAATCACCATATGATCCAGCAACTCCACTTCTGGGTATATCCCCAAAAGAACGGAAAGCAGGAACTTGGACAGACATATGCACACCAATGTCCACGGCAGCATTATTCACAACAGCTAAGACACGGAAACAACCCCAGTATTCATCAACAGAGAAACAAAACTGGTGGGACGCCTGAGTACTTAGGTTCAGGTCATGATCTCTCAGTTCATGGGTTTGAGCCCCGCGTCAGGCTCTGTGCGGACAGCTTGAAGCCTGGAACCTGCTTTAGATTCTGTGTCTCGGGGCGCCTGGGTGGCGCAGTCGGTTAAGCGTCCGACTTCAGCCAGGTCACGATCTCGTGGTCCGTGAGTTCGAGCCCCGCGTCGGGCTCTGGGCTGACGGTCAGAGCCTGGAACCCGTTTCCGATTCTGTGTCTCCCTCTCTCTCTGCCCCTCCCCCGTTCATGCTCTGTCTCTCTCTGTCCCAAAAATAAATAAACGTTGAAAAAAAAAAATTTTAGATTCTGTGTCTCGTTCTCTCTGCCGCTCCCCTGCTTGTGCTCTCTCTCTCTCAAAAATAAACATTAAAAAACAAAGAAAAAGAAAACTGGTATGTACATACAATGGAATATTATTCAGCCTTAAAAAGGAAGGAAATTCTGCTAACAACAGGATGAACCTTGAAACCATTATGCCAAGTGAAATAAGCCAGACACAAATGTACAAATACTTATGATTCCACTTAAAGGAAGTACCTAGAGTCATCAAGTTGACAGAAAGTAGAATGGTGGTTAACAGGAACTGGGGGAGGGATAAATGCGGAGTTATTGTTTAATGGGGACAGACTTTCCATTTGGAGCAACAAAAAAGTGCTGGAAATATTGGTGATGATTACACAACACTGCGAATGTCCTTAATGCCACTGAATTAGACACTTGTAAGATAAAAGGGTAAATTTTGTTATTTATAATCACAATAAAAAATACAAAACAAAGATGGGAAGTTTATGAATATATAGATCAAGGTCACAACCCCCAACTCTACACCAGAGAGAGCTCTGGCTAAAAACGAACAAGTACAGATACCCTCAGTTTTTTGACAGTTTGAGTTAGGCCACTTGGCTTTTATGAAAGACCTATACTGGTACCAGCTTTCATTGACCGAAAGAAATCCAAAGAGCATTTTTGCTTTTGCAAAACAAGAATTTCAGGGGCACCTGGGTGGCTCAGTTGGCTGAGCGTCCAACTCTTTGTTTCGGCTCAAGTCATGATCTCACGGCTCACGGGACTGAGCCCCGAGTGGGGCTCTGTGCAGACAGTGCTGAGCCTGCTTGGGATTCTCTCTCTCTCCCTCTTGCTCTGCCCCTCCCCTCCCTCAAAAATAAATCAACTTAAAAGAACTGTTTTTACAAAAACAGAATTCAGGGGCCCCACCCAGCTCCTTCCCCAGGAACTACACTCAGAATCCTAGCATCAAGGGGCACCTGGGCGGCTCAGCTGGTTGAGCATCCAACTCTTTGTTTCCGCTCAGGTCATGATCTCACAGGTCCTGAGTTTGGGCCCCGAGTCCAGCTCTGCATGGCAGCCTGGAGCCTGCTTGGTATTCTCCCTACCCCTCCTCCATTTGCGCTGTCTCTGTCTCTCTCAAAATACAGAAATAAAGCTTAAAAAAAAAGGGGGGGGGGCGCTTGTGTGGCTCAGTCGTCTAAGCATCTGAAGTCGCCTCAGGTCACGATCTTGTGGTTTCAGAGTTCAAGCCTCCCTACAGGCTCTGTGCTGACAGCTCAGAGCCTGGAGCCTGCTTCTGATTCTGTGTCTCCCTCGCTCTCTGCCCCGCCCCCCCCCTCATGCTCTGTCTCCCAAAAATTAATAAACGTTAAAAAAAAATTGTTAAAAAAAAAAAAAGAAGAATCTCTTCATCAAGCCTCCAGAGCTTTGAACTGGATCCTTAAGCTTCTGTGCTTTACCTCGATTTATTTTGTGTAACCATTAGCAGGAGGTGTCCTGAGATAGGAGAAAAGCCTAACAGACATTTTTTGACTCTGGGAACACTCAAAATTTTTTCCATACAAATCAATGGTAACTGCTTCCTTGCTTTACATCATTTCAGCTTAGAAAAAAGCTTCTCAGGAGTGCTCTACTTTCGGACAGGAGGAGAAACTTGTAAAAGGCAAAAAATCAACCCTGCGATGCGGGAACTTTCTAAACTATTCCCTGAAAACCTGGCTAAGTATCGCAGTATTTAAGATGAGGATCACCCTTTTCTTTTCTTTCTTCTTTTTTTTTTTTTTTTTAATGTTTCCTCATTTTTGAGAGAGCGGGAGAGGGACAGAGAGAGGGGGACAGAGGATCCGAAGTGGGATCTGCGCTGACAGCAGCGAGCCAGGATGCGGGGCTCAGACTCACGAACCCTCACGAACCCTCACGAACCCTCACGAACCCTCACGAACCCTCACGAACCCTCACGAACCGTGGGATCGTGACCTGAGCGGAAGTCGGACGCTCAACAGACTGGGCCCTCCAGGTGCCCTGACGAACACCATCTTCCTAACCAGCTTACTTCAACCACATCTGAAGATACCTCTTCATTAAACTGACTCACCTGATACAAAGTGCTTAGCTAACGAGCAAGCTCTATCAAAATCTTGATAACGAGGACCCAGAACCCTACGTCAAAGCCATTACCCTTTTTCCTCAACACACTGGACGTAAGCTGACCTCACTGGACGCTAGAGCCTCAGAGAAGTTACAGGCAGAACACAGCCGGGGCGTGTTTTCTTCCTTCCTTCAAGTTTTCAGAGCACTGCTGATTGCACACCTTTGGATATGATTTAATTGTGCTTCATGAAAAAGGGCTCACCGTAAAATACTTTCAGAATTATTAAACACGACTGACACGTTTTTAAATGTTAAACGTTCGACCTCACATTTGTTTCTGGGTATTCTTCTATATCCAGCTTATTACGGCTTCAAAAGAAAAACAAAAGAAATGTTTTTAATGGTTTAACGTGCAGAGTGCTTAATAAATTGGTCCTGAGGCTTACTTTTTCAGAAACAGTTCCCAACTAGTCTCCACCAGGACACAAAGGACAAGTGCTCGGCCAGTCTGGACCCGGACTGTGGGGAGCAGCACGCACACCCTCGGGGCTGGCAGGCCCAGGCCCAGAAACTCCCCCATGACTCGAGGGCCGTGCTAGGACTGCCAGGGTGCACGCGGGAACCATCACCCTGACAGACGGTCCGACTGCAACAATGACAGAAGGAAAGACGACAAGTAGAGGATAAGTAAAGGCAAATCGTTGGGGTCTACCGTTCTTTTGAAATCTCTCAAATCTATACAAAAATAAGAGATCCCATTCCTCACGTCAGCAGCAGTATGTAGACCCCAGCCCTACACCAGTAACCAACCTGATGTCCCCCGTCCCTCCAGAGAACATTCTCCCCTCACCCCCCAAGTCATCACACAGGGTCCCAAAGAGACAGCACTCGGGCCTCACAGCGTCCCCCACAAGCCACCTGGAGGTCCTTCTCACGACAGCCTGGCACCCTTCCTATACTCAACAGTCACAGCAGCAGCGGGAGGCTCCTTCCTGGGACTGTGTCCTGTGCTCAGACCTGATGGCTGGCGGAGAGCAGTCCTCTGGCGCATTCCTGGCACGACCACCAGCAACCAGCAGCTTCTTCCTAGGAATTTTTCGTTAGGACTTCTCATAAACAAGTCTCCATGCTTAATGAAAACCCTTATTCCCATAACTCTCACATCAAAGAACCACACCTCAACAAAATGAAACCTTGATCATTCCCAAGTTTTCCACAACGAGGTGGTATGGAAAACTAAACGTGCCTGAACTGAGCCACCCTCCAGCGACCCACGGGCCCTCACATGAAATGACCCACGCCAGGTAAACATCCCACCTCTGCTAACTCTACGGACAATGTGCCACCCTGCTCCCACAGTCCCTATGAGTTTTGGGTGTCAGGAAACTGACCTGGGCGAGGGTAGTGTCACCAGAAGAACATTAATTACCAGGCAGGTTTGCCTCCTCTATGAAACAGATGTGACTTGATACAAAAAAGATCTCATTACTCAGAAACGACTTTTCATAAAACTGAAGACTATTTAAAGCAGCCTGAAAAGCTACTTCCCTAGACCAACCAGCACGTGACACTCACTCTTGTATCAATTCAGTTTACAGACTATGTGTAAGGGCTAACCTTTCACATCTTTCCAAGCAAAGTCACCCTACAGATGCACACTCCAACAACAGTGACTGGGCAGAGAGGAGCAGCAGTCAGAGCCGGTGAGCCATGTGGACTTCAGAGCACTCCCGGCTGCCACAAAAATCCCGTGGCCTCGTCCTGTTCAAGAGGTTTTTAAATGGCACCCCTAGCACTAAGTGAACACCAGCGAGATCTTGCCATGATCTCTGCTTTTTCCAGTTTTACTGACAAATAATGGACACACGTCCCTGTGTAAGTTTGAGGGGAACAGCAGGCCAGCCTCATCTATCGTTCCTGTGTAACTAACGACTTACACACCAGGTTCAGCTAACATCATCTTCCCACACAGACACAACAGAAAGGAAAATGAGAAAAAAACCGTTTTCTCCTTGTGTTGAGAACTCTTAGGACTTACTCTTAACGACCAACCGTCCCGTGTGTCACACAGCACCGGGAGCTCGGCACACCCCCAGGGCTTACTCATCTGATAACTAGAAGTTTGTACCTTTTCACCACCACCTCCAAGTTCCCCCTCCCCCCACCAAGTCTGATCTCCTTTTCCGAGTTCGGCTTTTGTTTTGTTTTGTTTGGATTCCATACAGTATTTATCTTTCTCTGCCTGACTTATTTCACTGAGCACAATGCCTTCAAGGCCCATCGTGTTGCCACACACGGAGGATTTCCTCACTTTTTAATGACTGAATAGTATTTCATCGGACCACAACTTTTTTATCCATCGCCTGTCAGTGGGACATTTAGGTTGTTTTCTCAGCTACCGTCAATAACGCTGCAATGAACGTAGGGTGCGGATACCTTCTCAAGAGAGTATCTGCATTTCCTGTGCATATATTCCTAGAATGGGTTGCTGGATCATAGGGTAGTTCTATTTTTACCTTTTGAGGATCCTCCATACTGTTTTCCATAATGGCCGCACCGCTTTGCATTCCCACCAGCAGCGCTCAAGGGCTCCCTTTCCCCCACATCCACGCCAGTATGTGTTATCTTTTGTGCTTTTTACCATGGCCATTTCAACAGCTGTGAGGTGACAGCTCGTTATGGTTTTGATTTGCATCTGCCTGATGCCTAGTGATGCTGGGCATCTTCTCATGTATCCGCCGGCCTTTTGTAGATCTCCTTTGGAGAAATGTCCACTCAGCTTCTTTGCCCATTTCTTAATTGCATTATTCGGGTTTTTGTTTTTTGGGGGGGGGGTTGCTATTCAGTTATATGAGTTTTTTATATATTTTGCATATTAACCCCGTATCAGATATATGGTTTACAAATATCTTCTCCCTTTTCGTAAGCAGTCCTTCCATTTTGTTGATGGTTCCCTTTGCTATCATGAACCTCTTTGTTAAGGAAAGCTCCATACATCAAGAGGAGAAAACCCAAGTGATAACATGATGTTAACAAGAGAACATTAGTATAAACTCACTAACATCTGGAACAAACTTGACTTTTATGTTTTACAATCCAAAGAGTAATTTTTACTGCTTAATTAAATCACAACATTCGAGAAACAGGCCCATATGGGAATAAAAGCTTAAAACCACTGCCTCAGTTATACAACGCTCTGCCCACCTGAAATCACAGCCCTCCCAAGTATTCCCGGACAAACAAACAATAACAACCCAACCTAGTTAGGGTGAGGAAAGGCCACAACTGCTGAGGGACTTTGCAGGAGTCCTCCAACCCACCCCCCTCCCTGCTGTGACTGGCAGCCGTCATCACTGGAGTCAGGGGCACCCGTAATTTACAAAATCCAGACTGCGTTGTTCTGCAGCTCCTACATGCAGTCTGGAAATCAAGAAAGGATGACTGGCAGGGCACCTGGGTGGCTCAGCGGGTTAAGTGTCCACCTCTTGGTTTCGGCTCAGATCATGAGCCCTCGGTTCTCGAGTTCAAGCCCCACGTGGGGCTCTGTGCTGACAGTGCAGAGCCTACTTGGGATTCTCATTCTCTTTCTCTCTCTCTCCCCCCTCCCATGCACACGCGTGCTCTCTCAAAATAAACAAATAAACTTAAAAAATAATTTTATTTTTTTATTTTTTTACCAAGAAAGGAGAAGTGGCAAGAAAGGCAGAGACCTACAGAACTAACCATGGAACCAGAGGCTGGATTAGCTCTGTGACAGTATTAACAACTATAAAAATTTTTCTCCCTCAAAGAAACAGCAGCTGTCAACCAGTGGAAGGAAAAATGTGTAATGTTATAGAGGGGCTGGTAACAAGGAGATTTAGCTGAAGTGTGGAGAGTGTAAGTAAAAGTAAACAGAAAGGGGGCGCCTGGGTGGCTCAGTCGGTTAAGCGGCCGACTTCGGCTCAGGTCACGATCTCGCGGTCCATGGGTTCGAGCCCCGCGTCGGGTTCTGTGCTGACCGCTCAGAGCCTGGAGCCTGTTTCGGATTCTGGGTCTCCCTCTCTCTCTGACCCTCCCCCGTTCATGCTCTGTCTCTCTCTGTCTCAAAAATAAATAAACATTAAAAAAAAAAATTTTTTTTTTTAAATAAAAAAAAAAGTAAACAGAAAGAAGTTAGCACACCACACACGAGTAGTCCATCCGTGGCCGAGGCAACTCCCTTTAAGAGCACCCTGTCCTGGGCACCTGCAATGGTCAGGCTGTCCGAAACACGTATTTGCGCTCTACCCTGATTTCTGCAATGCGATGAAACTACATTCAACTTAGAGTCCAGCCAACAGAGACACCACACAACAGTAAGCTGCCTACGCCAGACGCCCAGAGTCTCACTACTGCCCAACCACAGACAGACACAAGGACAAAGCCCCTCTGCCCCAGCACATGGTAACAGTGCTGTGACGGAGCAGGAAGAAGCCTACGTTCCACCGACTTAAAGCAAATCAGGAACACTCTCACGCTAGTTAATATGCTTGGCGCACGTTCCAAGTGTTACATGTTTGTGACATGGAGTACACTTCCTGACTGGGATCAACCCTCTTCTCAAGCCACAAGCCTGTTTCCTAAGTCATTAACTTTTAAGGTTGATCTTTCACGCAAACACTGATCAGGTATCTATTGATACACGCACTGACATATTTAAAATGTAAAACAAACACAAGTCATAAGTCTAACGAAGTTCGGGAGGGTCTGGCTGGCCCTGTCAGTAGAGTCAGAGTGTACCCTGATCTCAGGGTTGGGAGTTCAAGCCCATGCTGGGTGTAGAGACTACTTTGGCAAAATAACAAGACAGCAAATCCTTCTGCATTGCCTGCACTAGCAGGTTATTTCTCCAGCCCCCCAAATCTCCAGCCCTCCTATATGAACCTAAAACTACTATCCTTGGCCTGCAGCTCACACGGTCTCAACCAGACTGCCCCTGTCTTGGACACGAGGTCTGGACTCCTGGCCTCCGCCCGTCAGACTGCACCATGACAGCAGGGGCATCTCCACCCCCTGGGCCCTGGCCCCCCTTCCTGTCTCTCTCCCATGGCCTCCCACGCTCCGTCTCTGCCACACCTCCTCACCTGCCATCACCTCTCGCCAGACTGCCCCTCACCTGTCTGCCCCATTCCATCCACCGAGTCAACTCACCTCCCATTTTGCAGCATTGTGTATAAATACGTGTTAGTCAGCACCACTTGGCCTGGACGACTCGCTCACGCAGCGCACCTGAACCCCCTCCCCATTTCAAGGTCCTCTAGATGCTTTAGGAAGGTCTTAGCCCACGCTGCCCTCCTCCAATGACAGGGCCGCCTCCCCCCGCCCCCCGTCTGGGGCGCTCCCCAAGCTCTGCCAGGCCTTCGGCCAGGCTCTGTCACAAGCCCCCCACTCCTCACTTTTCTGGGATGGGCCTTGCTGCCACTCACTTGAATTCAAGTTATGCTCCTACGACAAATTTTACACCCCCCCATCATCCATTTCCAACTAGCTGTTTTACATTTTTACCTGGAAAACGTGCACCTACTTTCCACAGCAGTGTTGCTGGTGTGAGCTTTCCTAAACCTGACGATTTGCCGAGAAATGGAGGGCGGTGGTCAAAGTACGAACTGGAAGACACAAGGCTGACCCTGCATTCGCCTGCCTCCAAGAGCGGCAGCCGACTCCCTGTTTCTCCTCCCCTCCTCGAGTTCCGGCCCAGGAGCGCTGCAAAGCCTCCTCCCGGTGCCGCTCTGACCTCCATCTGGCCGCCCACCACCTTCACCCTGGGACACACCACGGGCAGTGCCCCGCCCCCTCCTCGGCAGACCCGGTCTCACACGATTTGAGCCCAGTCCTTTTTCCCAGCTTCATCTGCCGCTGTTTGTTTCCAAGGGCTGCGTGTTCAAACAGGTCTAGCTGGCAAGTCCCACATTACAGCCTATCTCCCAGTCCTTCCCACAGTCTTTGACAGCCTCACCCTGCGTTCTGCACCCCGATAGCTCACCGATGCTTTTCAGTTTTTTTTAACGTTTATTTATTTGCGAGAGACAGAGCGCAAGCAGGGGAGAGGCAGAGAGACAGGGAGACAGAGAATCCGAAGCAGGCTCCAGGCTCTGAGCCGTCAGCACAGAGCCCGACGTGGGGCTCCAACGCACACACAGAGAGACCATGACCTGAGCCAAAGTTGGAAGTTTAACAGATTGAGCCCCCCCCAGGTACCCCTTTCACCGATTCTTAAATAACACTTCCTCCGTGACATCTCCCAGACTTCAGAGCCAGAAATGCTTTCTCTCCTCTCAACTCCTATCTCATGTCACAGCACCCCCCCCCCCCAACCTCTCTTCCTTCCCAACCTCAGGGTGGGGCCGTGTCTCAGTCCCTCTGTGCACCCACAACACAGCCTGGCCCAAGGAGCAGTGAGTAAGAGTGACTAAACCAATATAACGTGGGAAAAGCAAAGTGTGTCTAGTCTGACGAGTCCCCTCCATAAGACAAGTAACTCATTCCAGTTGCAAAAAAAATTTAAGACTGCTCTCCTACTATAAGGCAGCCTGCATTTAGAAAAGCAGTCAGAGAAACCCAGAAGTCAGTGGTACAGAGCTTTGTAACTGTGCCAAATGGGTGAATGGTTACAAAGACATAAAAACAAACCCTGTACTCTTCAAAATCGCCAAGGTCATGGGCACCTCGGCGGCTCAGTCGGATGAGGATCCTTGGTAGGGGCTCAGGTCACGATCTCACGGTTTGTGAGACTGAGCCCCACATCAGACTCCACACTGACAGCATGCAGCCTGCTTGGGATTCTCTCTCCCTCTCTCTCTGCCCCTCCTCCACTCATTCTCATTCTCTCCCTCTCTCTGTCTCTCTCAAATAAACAAACTTTAAAACCTGTCAAGGTCATAAAAAACAAGACCCGAGAAACTACTACAGACAGAAGAGACTAAAGAAACATTAACTAAATGTAATGTGGGATCCTGAAACACTAAAAGGACCTCAGTGGAAAAATGGGTGAAATCTGAATGAAGTCTGGGGTTCAATTAATAGTAATATACCAATGTTGATCTCATAGCTTTCACAACCTTAGCAGTGTTATGGGAAATGTTACCATTCAAGAACCTGGTCTAGTACTACTGTGTGTCCTACTTCTGTAGATCTAAAATTATTCCAAAATAAAAGTTTATTTTAAAAAACAAGAAAAAGCCAGACCTCATCCAGGACAAGTATTTCTACCACATTCACTAACTCCCCATCAATGCCAGACTACACTGGCTGACTGATGGCTGAGTCTTCCCAGAGCCAAGATGGTTCTGGTGAACTGAGGCAAAGCACCAGAGCCAGCTCTATGACCTGATCCAACCTCACGTTATGACCGCATCCACGGAACCCTAGCATAGCCAGCAAAACACTGCTCCCAAAGAGTCCCTATTCTAATCCCTGGAACTTGTGGGTATTTGAGGTCACACGGCAAAGCGGAATTACGTTTGCAGATGGAATTAAGGTCTAATCAGCAGACAGGGTGCATATGCTAGATTATCCAGGTGGGCCCAATATAATCACAAGGGTCCTCAAAAGTGGAAGAGTGAGACAGAACAGAGTAGAAAGGAGATGTGACGTTGGAAAGTCAGAGAGATGCAGAACTGCAGGCTTCCAAGATAGAGAAGAGGGGGGCACCCGGGGGCTCAGACTGGTGAGCGTCCGACTATGGCTCAGGTCACGATCTCACAGCTCTCAAGTTCAAGCCCTGCATCGGGCTCACTGCTCCCCATGCAGTGCACGCTTAGAATCCTCTGTCCCCCTCCTCTCTCTGCCCCTTTCCGACTGGCACTCTCTCAAAAATAAATAAGACTTTTTTTTAATTTTATAAAAGCCCTTAAAAAAAAAAAGGAAAAAAGGTGGAGAAAGGAGCCACAGGCCCAGGAATGTGAAGAGCCACTAAGAGACGAAGAGGCAAGGAAACAGTGTCCCCCGGAGCCCTCAGCAGGAACTGGCCCTGCCAACACCTGGATTTTCCCCCTTGAGATTCGCGTCAGGCTCCTAGTCTACAGGGCTGTACAATAACACATCTATGTGGTTTTAAACCTCCAAGTCTGTGCTAATTTGTTACAGCAGCTATAGAAAAGTAAGTGACACGACTGAAATGCAAAAACACAAGCACTCCTCCCAAGTGGGAGTCACGTGTTTCCCTCACCACCCCCCCACGTCCTGTGGCACCATCTAACGTAACTCACCCTTCCTCATCGTCTGTTCCTCAGCCCCCTTGGGCCAACACATTTGGGGGCTTCAAAGAAAACTATCAAGGAAAGGAAAGGAGGAGACTATAGGTTAGATTCCAGGACAAAGATGTTCTTCCCAACTTGCTAACCCCTCACTGCGCCTTTAGCCTTCAAACAGCCTTTTGCAGAAAATGAGAGTTATTGCTTCAACACAGTCCTCTTTAAATTTTTTTTTTTTCAACGTTTTCTATTTATTTTTGGGCCAGAGAGAGACAGAGCATGAACGGGGGGAGGGGCAGAGAGAGAGGGAGACACAGAATCGGAAACAGGCTCCAGGCTCCGAGCCATCAGCCCAGAGCCTGACGCGGGGCTCGAACTCACAGACCGCGAGATCGTGACCTGGCTGATGTCGGACGCTTAACCAACTGCGCCACCCAGGCACCCCATCACAGTCCTCTTTAAAACGTCACTCATCTGGGGGCGCCTGGCTGGCGCAGTGGGTGGAGCGCGCAGCTCTCCACCTCAGGCTCCTGAGCTCTAGCTCCACGTTGGGTGTGGAGCCTGCTTTAAAAAATTAAGATAAACGAAAATAAATAAAACGTCCATCATCTGATGAGAACCCACTTTTAGAAGAATTAGATCTAATCACTTCTCTGAAAAGAAATAAAGCTCCCATGTAAATTTCACTAAGGCTGCATCTGCAGAAAATTAAACCATGAGCAAAAGCCCAGATCACTTTTCCAAGCTTCATACATAAAGACAAAGGACACAATTCAAAGATTACCTCTTAAGTGTTAAGGAAAAATTTTCCTACAAGAAAATACTTTGAGTTTTAGCGTATTTAATCTAGTAATCTCGAAACTAAAATACTTCAAATTTCAGGTGGACTGTTCTCGACGTAATCCAAACACATCAGGAGCAAATCATCTACGTCTGGAAAGGAAAAGGGTCACAAAGTCTAAACACGCCTTGAAACCGGAGCCCCGGGAAGGGCTGGGGCATTCAACTAAGGACCCTGTCAGTTTCAGACCCCAAACCCTGGGCTTTCTTTTCTATCATCCACAAGGTCAGAGTTCTTCTTTTTAAGTGTTCTGCATATCCTTGAAGTAGCCAGGCATTTTTGTAATTTAAAAAAAAAAAAAAAAAAATCCTTCAAGAGTGCTGCTTTGGGGTTTTTTGTTGTTGTTGTTCTTTATTTTTACTTCCTGTTTTACAGGATGTAAAACCACACTTTAGAAACACGGTGCGTGCTAGCAAGGCTTTATCTCTCAAGAGTAATAAGGTTCTTCACTGCTTCCCTCACCTTCCGTATTTTAGACACATTTATACGGTACACCTGCAATGATTTCAAGTTTACATCATCACACAGAATTAAGTGAAAACCTTATTTTGCTAGATATGAATGCAGTGGAACACAAAGCAATCATAACTTAAGCCAAAACCTTACGCAAACTTCTCATTATTTAGAAAGTCATTATTCCAGGACATTAGCATCCTGGCTCTGGAGCCTGCCATTACAAGGAGTACGGCACTTTCTATTAATGCCCTGAGAAAAGAACTCTATTTGCTACATTTTAGATGAAAACTAACCTCTGATATCACATTTATTAAGCACTCACAAGTTAAAATTTCAATTTCACCATTCTAAAAGGGCACATTGTACAGTTAAACAATTGGAGGGGAGGGGGATTTTATGAAATTTTATTTAACCTTGACAAAAATTGTGATCTAGGTGATCAAAAATGTTTTACGCTGAGAAAAGGCCAACACTTTTATACAGTGAACTGGTGCGCACTGGTTTCTTTACAAGTGGAAATTGAGTGCCTACAGATTTGAGGCTAATAAATAATTCACTGCACAGATGCCAAGGGCAGAGCTGGCAACTCAGGTCCTGCCCTCAGCCAGCCGGGAAGGACACTGTAACTCCCACAACGGCCTAGGCCTAGGCGCGGGGGTGGCCGGCAGCCTCCACCCGGCAACAGAACTGTCAGTCCTTCCAGCCCTTGGAAACCTCAGCTGTACTAATGGGACAGACCTCTTTTATTTTCACAATGCAAACCCACTCAACTCTTCAGTCACAGATCAGCTTCAAAACTGTGGGATTTCTTAAGTTTTAGAATGGTGTCCCTAAATGCTTTCAACCACAACCAATTCCCCTCACCCCTTACTTACCTAAAAAGTTAAAACCACACAAATTAAGCACACTCTTGTCCAAACCAAAAATTCAAGTCTCTGTCACCCAAATTATAGCCATAATTAGTCTCTTCAAAAATCAATCTTTTTGCCAATTACGTAACAGGTTCATTTTTTTTTTTTTTAAATCAGAAAACATAAGTGGTAAAAAAAAAAAAAAAAATAACATACAGTCCCATTTTGGTGTATTTCCCTCCAAAGGGATTACTTTTTTGGTCATCAAAATGCTAAAACTGGGGTAGGAAGGACATTAAGGTGCCAACTCCATTCTGGAGAATTTATATTTAAACAGAAGCTTTAGCCTCAAAGCTCAGGAGCATTTATTACAACAGCTTAGGAGTCAAAAAAAAAAAAAAAAGGTAAGATAAAATGCTAAAACTTTCCAGGTACTCCACTGCCACACTAAACCACTGCTTACGTTACAAGGGGCCAGAAGGTGCTCAAAGTTCTAAACTAAACACAGCAGGAAACTACACTCAGCAGGCTTTCACCTTTGCCCCGAAAGCAGCAATCTCACTAAAACCGCTTCCAGGAGGCATTTTCCTTCCCACAAAGACAACCTTTCCGTTAATTATTGTCCTTAGGTGTTGTTCTGTGCCAATCTTAAATGTCAGATCCCATACCTTTGTCTAAATCGTAAAGAAAATTTGTAATGAAAACAAATGGAAAAATGGCTGAAATCACATAGCATCATTCCTAGTCAAATAAATGAAAGTTCCTCATCCCAAGTTTCTCCTTTCAAAGTCATTCAAATACTGTATTTCCATATAGAGTCTTTAAACAATTCAACAAGTCTTTCTTGAAGTACTTCTAGAACAAGTGTCATGCCCTAGGAGCAATCACGGAGACCAACCCTATTGTCACTAAGCATGGAGTCCTTCTTTTCACAGGGCAGATGTAATCCAACCACTGCGTATTCCATCAATTCTGCTAAGTCCTTTTGTATTTATCTATTAACGTCTTGGAGAGAGGCAGTAAAGCAGGGAAGAAGGGGGGAGGTGGGGGAGGGGTGGGAGAGGGAGAGAGAGAACCTTAAACAGGCTCCACGCTTAGCGCAGAGCACAGCGCAGGACTCGATCCCACAACCCTGGGATCATGACCTGGGCTGAAATCAAGAGCTGGAAGCTCAACCAACTAAGCAGCCCAGGCCCCCAACCGTGTTTATGTGGCTCTAACAAGGTGGGGTGGCATATTCCTTGGGAGTGAATATTTGACTAAGACCCAGAGGCTGGAGGGAGTCATCCTGTAGCTCTGGACGAGCAAAGATTTGCAAGGGAGGCAACAATGTGCACTCAGCAGGGCCCTGTTCCAGACGGAGGACCAGCGTGTGTCGAGGCCATGAGAGAATACGGCACGTGTCCCAATCCAGGAAATGGAAGCCAATGTAGCCAAAGCATCTGGAGTTAAGAGGGAGAGTGATGGGGGATCACATGGGGGGCTTCGGGGGAAGAGGTCACGCAATTAGGGTTAGATGGTTAATAACCACTTGGGACCTTACGATAAAAATAACATGTGTAGTTCTACTGTACCATAAAACACTATTTACAGACAGTTTTGAGTGTGGAGGGAGAGAAACAGAGTTAAGCACAGAAGAATAACAAAAACCAACAAGGAAACACATAGCTTGGTCTGCCTTGGCTTAAAAGATACCACGAGTAACACCCATCAAACAGAAAAAAGAGCCACCTCGGAATAGAAACATCTTGATCAGAATTAACAACCCAGTTGTTAAAGTGGATCATTTCCTAAGCCTTTTAGGCTTTCTATGCTGATTATCTCTAACTGCCTGAGTTCTAGGAGCTGAGGACTGACCCCTTCTTTCCTACAGCTGTAAAATAAAACTGGAAAAGTTGAATTGCACAAAAAAATCCATTTGAAATACAACTAAGAGAACACATACTGGGGCACCCGGGTGGCTCAGTCGGTTAAGCGTCCGACTTCGGCTCAGGTCACGATCTCACGATTCATGGGTTCAAGCCCCTCGTCAGGCTCTGTGCCGCCAGCTCAGAGCCTGGAGCCCGCTTCGGATCCTGTGTTCTCCCTCTCTCTCTGCCCCTCCCCCGCTCATGCTCAATCTCTCCCTCAAAAGTAAACAAACAAAAAAATTAAGAAAACGCATAGTAAAAAATGTCAAGACAATGACTTCTGGTTATTGGGGTTCGTTTAATTTCTTCAGGAGGCTCTCGTCAAACAGGCCATGCAAAATGCGCCCACCCAGGGCATGGACCGACCCGACGGCAGTAGGTGACACAGTGCGCAGTCAGCATTCTGCCCTTTAACGAGCAGATATCCTATTAGAGAAAGCTCACCCACCACGCTTACCATGTGAGGGATGAAGGGCCTTACACGGGGCAGTGGACGGATCAAAACGCTTATTTTGGCAACAAATGCAGATTATGCTCTGAACCAGCATTTACTGACACTCTCTAATTATGTTATTTCATTGATAATGGGCTCGTTGCCCGTATGCAAAATAACTGTGCTACACTGGATCAAACATAACCTTACTGTATCAAATGTACTTAAAAACCCAAGGCACACACAGCTTCTAGAAAAATACTCTCAAATACAAACAGCAGAGCTCAGCTCTGTCCGTGGAAAGTTCTGCTTGTCACCGTATCAACACTGTAATTACAGAGAACATGACAGCCTCCAGTCGCAAGCAGCCCATCTGGTTTAGAGAGATGAACGGCGGTGCCATGTGATTAGCGTGGCTGGTCTGCAGCGGGTCTAGAACATCTGACAGACCCCAGCGAGGAAGACAGCTGACACAAAGTTAGAACTGCAAATGAGGAACTTGAGACTATGTGACACCTTTCAAAACAAACTTCTGGTAAATTCTATGTATATTTTGCCACAACTTAAAACAATATTGAGGAAAAAAACCTCTGAAAGTTTCAAAGTTGGATCAAGTTTAGCAATATCTTGAGGGAGCTTTTTAACTAAGTCAGGAGGCACGCACAAAAGACACAGAAAAATGTCAAAGCTACTTGGTCTTTGTCTCCTCCCAGCCCATTCAGGAGGGCCAGCCTACCGACCGACCAGGATCCAGCTCGGAGCACCAACTACACAGAGGACAGCAGCTGAATGGAGGGCGGGGGAGGCAACTCCGAGATAAGGATCCGATTCAAGGGTCACAATCAAAGTTGAGCAAGATGTTTTTCCTTTTTTCTTTTTTTAACTGCAGTTTCAAAGGAATATCAGAAGACTTGTGCAATCAGTCTCCAAAGACACAACACAGAGCAGGTCTTCCGGGACAACATTTCGGATGAGAAATCAAGGTCCCCAAATGAACGGAACACCCGTCTGGGGGTCTCTGATTTGCAACTATTCAAGCTATGCCATTGACCGGGTTTGCAGGAACCAAAATAGCAACTGTTTCAACTGCACTGTTTCCACCAGCAATATCCTGTTACACAGCTTTGCTGAGCGCCGCTCCTCACTCCGCCACAGGCACCAAAATATTCTAAGGTTTGCAACTCAACAACTGTGCGCACTTTCACTCCTTAGCTTAAAAGGAATGTTGAGCATACTGCTGAAATCACTTCAAAAACTGCCACCTTACAAGAAAGCCTGAAATTCGATTTTTCCACCGGGAAATCTGCAAAACCATCCTGTTCTTGCAAAGGGATAGAAAACTTCCTATAACCTGTAGAAACCAGGAAACCTAGGCATGCCGTATCGCAACTGCCAGAGAGAAAATGGTTTTCAAAGCACAGGGCCAGCTTAGGCCAGCTTAATCTTTCAAAGCCTCTTCCAAAAACCCTTGGACGCCGAGATACAGGCTAGCTTTCCAAAAGGACAGCAGAAGCAGTAAAACCTTGATGAGGCACCAGGAAAAGAGCAGACCTCAAGAAAAACGAAGAGTTCTTCGCCCCCATCCACAAACGGCAAAGATACAAAATTTAACAGCACAATCCCTCTTTGAGAGAAGACTGAATCCATGTGGCATGGCCAGCCACACACACACACACACACACACACACACACACACACACACACACACACTCGCTCACTCACACACACACACACACACACACTCACTCACTCGCAGCTACCGCCCTGCCAGGGGATGATGAAATGAGGAACGGAAATTAACATTTCAGGCAACGTCTCACATTGTTCCTTGAGGCCAAGGACTGCTGTTGCAGCCGCCACCGCCACCGCTTCCCTCCCACCCGCCCCCCAGTCCCGCCTACCCTCCCCCCAGACGACACCCCCGCGCCGCTGCCCCGCATTCCTGCCCCTCCGCGGGCCTACGCGCGCCTCCTGCACCCCCGGCGCCCCCACTCTCCCTTCACGACTCCCGTCCGCCCGCCCCCTCCGGCTCGGAGCCCGAGAACCGCCTGCTCCCATTTCAAAACAGTGATAATAATAGGGACGCTGGGAATAACAACTACAACCGACGCTGCGAACGCACCCCTCCCTCGGGTCAGAGGTCGGCGCACCCGCTCCCCAGGTGCCCGGGGCCCCCGTCGGCCCCTCACGGCCGCCCCGAGCCCTCCCAAGTCCCCCAGGCGCACTCTCAACCCCTCACGGCTGCCCAGCCCCCCCCCGCCCCCCGCCAGGCCCACCTGGAGCCCCCGTCGGCCCCGCGCGGCTGCCCAGAGCCCCCGCAGGCCCCTCACGGCTGTCTGGGCCCCCAGGCCCACCCAGAGCCGCCGTCAGTTCCTTCACGGCTGCCCCTGGCCCCGCAGGCCCACCCAGAACCCCACCCGGAGCCCCTCACGGCGGCCCCGGGGCCTCCAGGCCCACCCGGAGCCCCTCACGGCTGCCCGGGCCTCCCAGGCCCACCCGCAGCCCAGCGTCGGCCCTCCACGGCTGCCCGGGCGCCCCCCCCCCCGCTTCCGGCCCCCCAGGGG
>NW_024412421.1:37773625-37793678 GCF_014898765.1 Herpailurus yagouaroundi
CCGCGCGCTCGGCGGCGGCGCCTCCCCGCCTGGGGCCCTCGCTCCATCGCGCTCCGGCTCGGCGGCCTCTGGCTCCCGGACCCGGCGGCGGCTGCGGCGGGCGCCGGCCGCATGAGACGCCGCCGCCCATTGGCCCGCCGTATCCGCCTCCGCCATTGGCCCGCTGCGGCCGGGCACAGGACTGCGCACGTCACGGCGTCGGGGAGGAAGTGCGCCGGCGGGGGTGAAGGGGCGGCAGCGAGAGGGACAGCTTCGGTGACAGGCCTGGGGCGGGACCAGAGGACGTTCCGGGACGGATTGGTCAAAGTCGTGCGTCCGGGCGCACGGCACGTTGGGAAGCGAGCAGCTGGATTGGCTGCTTGCCTCGCAGAGGGGGCGGGCCTTTTGTTCCCGGGCGCGACGATTGGTCTTTCCAAATGCCGGAAGCGACGAGGGGAACGGTCGAAAGCCGGGATCCAGCGTCCACGGAGCGGGGAGATGAGGAATCGGCGGCGCTGGGCCTCAGCCCGGCAGCCTCGGCCCCTGGTCCGAGTCCCCCCGCCCGCGCGGCTTGAGGAGACCAGGCGGCGCCCGCTTGTGCGGGCGGACCGCGGCCGTCGCGCCCCTGCCCTGTGGTTAAGTGGAGGCGCGCGCGGTGCTCCGCGTGCGGCGGGTGCGGGCAGCGCGGGAAGCAAGGACCGCGCCCGCCTCGCAGGGCCACCGGGAGGACTGCGCGAGGAGTGTGCGCGGCCCTTGGCCGGGGCTCGGCACGTAGGAAACTGGAAGCGGTGGTCCCTCCGCAGCGGCTGCCTTCCACGCTCCGATTTCCCCGCTCCCAGCCAGTAACTTCCCTGGGTGAGCGGGGCGCCGTGGGCTGTCGAGCACCCTCGGGATGATGACCCAGGGTCCCGGTGGACACCTCATTGTAAGGATTCCCTGGGAACACTGATAAAATTGGGACTCCGGACCCCACGCCCACTTGCGTAAATCTAGATGGAGGGAAGGAGGAATTAGGATTTTCTATGTTGGTCTCTGATAATACTCCTTGGAAAATTTTCAAAATCACTGACCTTAGCCAATCCAATACTCTCTAGAGGGAATTTGCCTTGGAAATAGTCTGACGAGGTAAAAGCAAAGAATTTTAACAGAAACAGAACTTGTAAGTAAAAACTACAGTAGAGAAAAGAAATGCAGAGTAAAGTGAAAGAAGCCATTTAGTGCATTTATTCAGAGAGGTTTATTGCCATGGGCCAAACACTGTATCAAGCCCTGGAAAGTCGACGGGAACAGAGCAGGTGGAGTCTCTACCAGCTGGGATTTAGCGTCAGGCGGGGAAAACGTGTTTATCAAACAGCCACACAATATGCACTTTGAGAAAGACGTACAAGGAGTTATGAAAGAATATTGAGTGAAAACCAGGTCTAGTCTGGGGGAGTGGCTTGCAAAAGATTTCCATAAGGTGTTACACTCGAACTGCTGCTGTCAGAAGTCTGAGGAAGAGGTGAGTAGATGGGAGAATATTCTAGGTCTGCTGTCCAATAGGATAGCTTCTAGCCACATAGGACTGTTAAGTACTGGAGATGTGAGTCCAAACTGACATGTACTGTGAATATAAAATACACACCAGATTTCAGACTTAGCATGAAGAAGAAAAGAATGTAAAATATCTCAAAAAAATGTTTTTATTACACATGGAAGTGATAGTACTTTGGATAATGGCATTAAATAAAATATAGCTTTGAAACTAATTTTATCCTTTTTTTTTTCCCCTAATCATTGCTACCAGGAAATTTTGTTTTTATTACTAAGAAATGTTACTTTGTATAAGCAGGCTCCACACCCAACATGGGCCTCGAACTCTCGACCTGGAGATCAAGAGTTGGATGCTCTACCAACTGAGCCAGCCAGGCACCCCAACTGCTAGGAAATTTAATTTTTTTTTTAATTTTTTTTTCAACGTTTATTTATTTTTGGGGGGACAGAGAGAGACAGAGCATGAACGGGGGAGGGGCAGAGAGAGAGGGAGACACAGAATCGGAAACAGGCTCCAGGCTCTGAGCCATCAGCCCAGAGCCCGACGCGGGGCTCGAACCCACGGACCGCGAGATCGTGACCCGGCTGAAGTCGGACGCCTAACCGACTGCGCCACCCAGGCGCCCCCCAACTGCTAGGAAATTTTAAATGCCATCCTGGCTGCATTCAGTTTCGTGGGCAAAGGAGCAAGCTAACTGGTGCCCTTAAGTTGGAGAGGGTTGCGGTGGCCCAAGGGGCCATATTCACGTATTTAAGGCTTTTAAGTGCCTGCTGTGTTTTCAGCACTGTTGTAAGACCTCCGTGAAATACAGGGCAATGGGGGCAGAGGAGGCATGCAGTTTAATATAAGTTAGTAGGTGAAGAACTCAGATAAGATCATCTTTGAGGAGGACCCCGGGGGTGAAGCAAGGCGTGATTTGGAGAAAATCACCCCAGATGGGGCAGGAAAGAGCCCCACAGGCACAGAGTAAAGCCAGGCAAACAAGATGAGGAAGATGTCTGAGCAAGGGTCCCACTCGGAGTTGGGAAATCACCCTAAGCCACTGCAGGGTCGCAGGACCACGAGCCGTGGCCTGACCTACTGTTGAAGGATCACTCGAGACGACGAGAGCACAGAGAAGGTGGGGCGAGGCAGCAGTGCCATTGTGCCCGCGAGTCTGGGCTGTGTTTTGAAGACAGAGTTGGCAGGACTTGTGGGTTGTAAGAGAGAAGGGTCTGGGCTGAAGTCAGCACCGGATGGCAGGGCTCCAGGGGGGATAGAGCTTTGGGCTGAAAAACTGGGAGTTTACTTTTATACAGTTAAGTGCAAGATGCTTGGGTCTCCATGTGGGTGATGGGTTGGGGGGGGGGCAACCACAGAAAGCAGAGAGGTAGCTAGGCACAGGTGAGGCCTTGCAGGCACACAAATGATTTTTTTTTTTTTTTTTAAGTTTATTTTTGAGAGAGAGAGGGAGACACAGGAACAGAAGCAGGCTCCAGGTCCCAGCTGTCAGCGCAGAGCCCGATTTGGGGCTCAAACTCACAAACCCAGAGATCGTGACCTGAGCCAAAGTCGGATGCTTAACTGACTGAGCCCCCCAGGTGCCCTGGCACACGAATGATTTTTTTAGCCTGCAAGCAGCACCTGCCAGTGAAGGGCTTTAATCAGGAAGCACAGGGACAGAGTCCTGTTCTAAAACACCGCTTTTGAAACAGTGTGAAGGTTGAGACCATGATGAGAGGCCAGGTGGGAAGCTGTTGCAATAGTTCCAGAGAAAAGAGAAACAGGAAGGGGGGTGGCGAAGCGGTGAGGGCGGCAGAGTAGGAGAGCAGGGGCCAGGTGGAGATAGCATGGCTGAGGCTGGGGGGCTTGACGGGGCTACCAAAGAGCCAGCATTGCCACACCTTCCATTTTTTCCATGGAAACCAGAAACCAAATTTTTATAGGACAGTTCAGTAAAAACAATTTGCCAAACATGTGGGCCAAACAAAACAAATTAGATCTACAAATTCCTCCTCTGGATCCCCACAGGCTAGTTCTCCGCAGGGTAGTATCCTCCCCACAGGCTTTCCTGGCAAGGCTGTTTGCTTTAATGCAGTTACCTGGACCCACCGGGAGATTCAGGTTCAAGAAACCAAGATCCTGCCCAAAGCATTTATGTTGCAGTATGTCTCTGTTCCCCAGGAGCCAAAAGAAGAAATTATTGATTAAACATAAGCCAAATGTGGCTTTGGAAAAATCCAGTGCCCTGGTGATGCTTGACGCCCTCCCAGAGAAGAAATGATGTGACCTTTTACTCCTAAGCCAAGCTGCTGGAAGTGACTCTCCACCCTCCGCAGGACACCACCTGCCCCCCCCGCCCATGTGGACCCGGAGAGTGATGGTGCACGGGTGAGGCTCTTCTCACCCTTGCAAAACTGCCGGAGGCTGCTGCTGAAAGGGAGGTGGCCCAGCCACCTTGTTTTCTGTCTGCTTCCTCTTCTACACAAGTGGCAGAAGTGGCCAGAGCAGGCCCACATTCTGACCCCTTCCCTTCTGCCTGTTACCCCAAGGCCAAGCCAGCCCCGCCTCAGCCCTGTGGTCAACCCCAGCTCTCCAGCATTCTTCACATTAGAATTTGGAACCACAACGAATTATCACATGCTTTGCTTCCACCGTAGCTCGTGATGCACGGCCCTCCCAAACCTCAGAGGAAGTACTAACTGCTGTGTGCGGCAAGAGTCAGATGTTCCTGGGACCCCTGGCCCCAGGACCACCGAGGCCACCCCGTCATTTTTAAAACTTTGGACCCAGGATCTTTTCTGTAGCCTACCGGTTTTTATGTCATTTTAAAATCGATATGAAGTATTCTTCTCTTCAATTTCTCACAAATCCAACTAGAAAGGTTGAGAGTAAAAATAAGTCTTCCTAAGACTTCTTTTCCTAGTGAGGGTGTCATAATATTGCATAATGTGTTTTATGTAATGAACGTCAGCTTGCAGAAAGCACGGAGCTTACTCAGCTGGGAGATGAATTGTGTACTCATTCAACAAATGCGTGGGTGCCTGCCGTGTGCTGGACAGCATTACAGCAGAGGCAGAACACAAATCTCTCAAACACTTTCATGGCCCAGACGGGGATTGAAAGACGGTCTTGTGGCTCTGCAGCTGGCATAGAACATTCCAGAAGCTTGGGTGGGTGGCCATGGTCAGGAAGTGATGTGACACCCATCTGCAGCCCCTCTCTGGGGTTTGTGAAGGAGCCATGGAGGCTTTGTCCTATGCAATCCCTGGAAACCAGCCCCTGCGGTACAGCTGAGCCCTACTGGTAAGGTGGTTGGGACGCCAGCCCTGGGGGGACCACAGTGCTCAGTGTCCGGAATGGTCCATTCACATCCTTTCGCTAATGCTGAATTCAGGGATGATTTAATAACAAATTCCCCAAACTGTCCCTGGGTACTTCAAGATATCTTTAGCTGAAGAGGAACTCACAAAAGATAATCTTGAATCTAATCTGAGTCCCCTTTTTATTTTTTCAGTAATCTCTACACCCAACGTGGAGCTCGAACTCATGACCCTGAGATCAAGAATTACATGCTCTTCTGACTGAGCCAGCCAGGCACCCTCAAGTTCCCTTTTTAAGCGCATAAAATTCACATATCTTTGATAAATAACAACCCTAATGACATTGGAATTGCCATGATTGAGACCAGGGGTTCCCCAACTGTGGTTCAGGGACCCCTGGAGGCCGCCCAAGACCTTTCTGGGGGTCAGCAAAAGTCTGGCAGTTTGGAGGGCATGGCTGCAGGCTGTCAGCAAAGGCAGCTATTCTCAAGAAGGCAATCCAGAGCCCTGGGGTCTGGAAGATTGAGTTGAATGTCACCAGACTGGAAGGTGTACCAGTTAACAAGGGAAGGAGGGAGAGAGGAGTGGTCCCGCTGAGTCTGGGGAGAGGGTGAAAGGCCGTGTGCCGAGATAGAGAAGCACCAGGCCTCAGCAGTTTGGAGCTAGCAGATGGCCGCTGGAGCTGTCCTGCAGGCCACGTATGTACCAGCCTGCTGGTGAGAAGCAGAAACCTTTGGAGATGAGCTTGCTGGAGGGGACGTCCAGGCCCAGGCGGCAGAAGCCCGGAGGATGTCAGTCACTCAGCACTTTCCTGGAGCAGGCAGCCTGGGAATGCTCACCCCTCCCTGCTTCACCAGCCTGCTCAGAGACGGAGACTGCGCTTTATGGGTACACGTATCTTTCAAAACAATTATACGGCACTGGGGACAGCAGAGATGCTCAGTATTAAAGGAATTAGTCAATGTTGTCCCTGAAACCCAGCTTTACTTTGCAACTTTAAAAAGTATTCAGAAAATAAAAGGACAGAAATGCTACCAGAAAAGAAAGAAAAGAAATGCTACAGGGCTGCTGCTGTGTTTCAGTGTTGAATACTGTGTCCCCTTCCAGTGACCCTGTGGGTGGCACCCACACTGTCCAGCAAGGCTGGCTTCTTGGCACCTGCTAACCGCAGAGCTCCCAGGCAAATGTTTGAGTCCCTCCCTTCTGCCTGGAGACAGGTTACGTCCATAGTCTATGGGCTCTGGGTCACTTTGTTTATTCTGCTCAAGAAACTGTAACCTTGGGGCACCTGGGGGGCTTGGTTAAGCATCCGGCTCTTGGCTTTGGCTCAGGTCATGATCTCAGAGGTTGTGGGTTAGAGCCCCACATTGTGCTCTGTGCTGACAGCATAGAGCCTGCTTGGGATTCTCTCTCTTCCTCTCTCTCTTTGCCCCTACCCTGCTCACTCACTCTCTCTCAAAATAGATAAATAACCTTAAAAAGGATATAGAAAAAATAATAATAATAGTAAAAATAATAGAGTCCCTTTCTCTGTGAAGTCGGCCCTGGCCACCCCATCTCACACTTTGTCTCTGCAATCACTTACAATCTCACGGACCGTGTGCTTTGCTGACATGGCTGACTTTTGTTTCTCACTAGAACAGAAGCTCAGGGAGGACAAGCATCTGTCCACTGCTGTGTCCCTAGCGCCTAGGTCGTGGCCACAGAGTAAGTACCTCTTAAGGAAAATTTCATTTTATCCCACAAAAATCTATTTTTTTCTCCAGGTTCTTTCATTTTCTGCGACTGCTTTGAGGGCCTCTCACCAGTCCCCCGAAAGTCACCACCTGCCCCTTTCACCCTCCCTCCCTTCCCCATCTTTCCTTTAGAACCAGTAACAGCTCTGGGGAAGGGGGGGGGGGCTCTTTCCCCTACCCCTCTGTATCTCTCCTCCTTTCTTTTGGCCTGGTTTTGTCCCTTCTCTTTTTGTTCTGCTCTACAGAACACGCGGGAATGAGCCAGCAGTCTCTGAGAACCGGGCGTTAGAAGGTCTCAGTGAACAAAGGCAAGGTTTTCCTTAGCGGGAGGCACACAAGGGAGGGACGTCTGGGAACACTGGCCTGTCGCTGTGTCTCTCCCTGTTACACTGCGGCTGTCCGAGTTCAGTGTGCCTCACGGCAACTTCTACGGAAGTAGGTCCACCGTTGATTTGCCGAAAAGCCGTGATGGCCATAGACCTCTAGGATCTAGCAAGCTGGTGAACACTCGGTGCCTTAATGGAAGGGCACAGAGACCTAGGACCGTCCTTGTTCAGGGGAAGAGCATGCTCTGTCCAACCCCGCGAAAAGGAGTCACCCGGCTGCCCGCTGCTGACTGTGGGTCAGGGAGCGGAGACACGGCGGACCTGGTCACTGGCTACATCCTAGACCAGCAAGCGGAGGACCCTGTTGGCTACAGGGCACATTCAACTGCAAGCGGTCTGGGGGACCGTGTACAAAAAGTGAATGCCTTCTTCCTTCAAATGTCTTCTCATTCCCCGAAACAAGTGACCCCTGGGGCCAGGGAGATAGCAAGCTAGTGACTGCCAGGAATAGCTATAAACCAGACATCCAGACGTGGTCCCTCTCTGCTGGTAGCTGAACCCAGATGAGACTTCTGAGCCCACACTGGGGGGTTATGGAGGGAGGGACCCCGGGCCTCTGGCCAGTGACGACTCCCCAGTAGCTAGTGAGCCTGGACAGGCAAACCCCAACTTGGACCAACAACACCCCAAAAACTCAACATAAACTTGCATCTAAAGAAACGGGGCGGCACGTGATGAGGAGACGAGGCGGGGGGTCCCACCCGCAGTGACTGGATCTGGGGGCGCAAACCAGGTTGCCCCACGCCTCACCTGCAGCCTTTGCTCCTTTACACGTGGGCCTCCTTCTCTCTCTCCAACCACGGTTGGCTTTCTCCACAGGGTGGGAAAGGGGGGAGCGGCCTGCTCGGTCCATCCTCTCCATGACCCCAAAGGCAGTCCCTTCATCTTCAAACAGGAGCTCTAAGGAAGGACGCCATTGGCTGACTTTGCATTCCTGAACCAATCGTCGCGCGGATTAATGCAGCCCTAGGAAGGGCTGGGGTCGCGTGACCAGGGGATCAGGATCGGAGGGGTGGATGTTGCTGAACAGACGTGAACAACAGACACCTTCTGTAATCATCACTGTGGTCAGCGGGCTCTCAGGAGACCCTCGGTGACGCCCACCCCCTGGAATTCACACCCTGGGGCCGTCCCTGCCACACGCTCCACGTGGTGAAGAGCTCAGGTCTCCTGCCAACAGCCAGGTGAGGGCACCCCCTGGAGAGCCACCCTCCAGCACCAGGAAAGCTTCACCTGGACCGCACCCTTGGGTAAGAGCCAAAACTACTTTCTCAACCACACCTGGACGCCCAATCCTCAGAAAACCGTGTGACACGATGAACATTGTTCTAACTTGCCAAGTGTCAGGCTGATTCGTTCCATAGCAACGGACGGCCGATCGAAGCAACACAGCAAGCTAAGTTAATAGATTCAGTAAGTGCTGTCCAGAGCTATGAGGGGTAGCAGTCCGCAGAGAGGGCGTGGACCCTGCCCTTTCCAGGTGTCCCCCGAAACACTGGTCCAGAATCTCACACCCAGCAGTCTAGTGAAACACGGAGCATACGTGGCTCTTTAGTCACACGCAAATTTCTATACAGGTTGTTTGTGAGTAGAAATGGACTTTTTATCCCTTTAAGAACAAAATCTGTGATTACAAAATCTCATACATATGGTGACTAAAACCCAGCTAACAAGTGATATGAGAAGAAATCACTTCCTAAGAAAGATCTTTAGTTCAGAAACAAAACCTCCCAAAATTCAAAGAAATGAACGAGTTTATTCAAATGCTCCACAAGGAAGTATATCTTGTAGGAGACGTCCTAATATTGGCCAAATACCTCGTGGTAGAACAGGTCACTCAGAGCTCTGTGACTCAGCCTTGGCAGCAGGAGCTCAGCAGAGTGACTCTGGGAGCAGTGCTTGCACCGTGCAACCGTCCCAGGGCCTCAGAGGCCAGGGCAAGTGTGGAAGCACCTGTTCTAAGAAAAGAGAAACAGCTTACTTTACTTGCTGCCAAGCTGCCCAATTTAGGAAGAAGCAAATAATTGCTCTGATAGGAGAAAGGAAGCCTAGATATTAAAACCAAAAGATCAATTTCGGTCTTGACTGCTAACATGTCATTCCTGTTTTACAGACAAGGAGGACAGATGGGGAGCAGCTTGCCTGAAGCAGGAACTTGAGAGCCCAGGACCCCCACCAGCCAAGGAACAGCTGCAGGGGTGGGAGCAGCAGAGGTCCGCTCTGCTCCCTCCTTCCACACCCCCCACCAAGGGTCGCCTGGCTCACAAACACACCTGGTGTCGGAGTGGCAATGCAGGAATCTAGGACATGGGACCGCAACCCGTTCACCGTGAGGTTGCCTCCGCCAGTTAAGGGAGGCCGCGTCCTGATGGACACTGAGTGCACAGAGCCGAGGAAGGACAGTTGAGTAAACAGAGGTTAAGAGGGGGGGCACCTGGGAGCTCAGTCAGTTGAGCATCCGAGTGTCAGGTCATGGTCTTGTGGTTCGTGGGTTTGAGCCCCACGAGCCTGCTTGAGATTTTGTCTCCCTTTCTCAGCCCCTCCCCTGCTTGCTTTCTCAAAAATAAATGAATAAACATTTTGAATAAATGAATCGATAATCTGTTCTTCCAGAATCTCATTTGCTATGACATCCCAGGAATAACTCCCAGATACGAATGACTTCCAGCTTCATGAGCTGTTTTCACGTACTTTTATTGTATTTTATCTTTATGACGAGACTGTGGGAAACCCAAGGCTGCTATTAGCCTCACTCTGTAGATAATTATTATCCCCATTTTAATGATGAGAAAATTGAGGCTCTAAGAAGGTAGTAACTTGCTCAACGTCATAGGATGGGGACAGAAGCCAGCGTTGTTTCCACAGAGGTTGGCCCCTTGCCACTACCCAGTATTGCCTCCCACTGACTTGTCAGTCAACAGAGACCACAACAACAATTTCTCTTCAAGCAGTATTAGCGGGATCCTAGCTTATACTCTTCCTAAACACATTCCTAAACACATACACATCCTAAACACATGTTAGAGGCTTTGGGTGATGAGGGAACAGGGATGGGAGGGGGGCTTGGTCGCTTCCTGTCAGGGCACATTGCACAGCTTTGATAGGGTGCAAGAAACCACTCTCTCGGAAGTTCGGTTCCGGTCACAGGACTGGTCTGGGCAGAGTGAGGGCAGGACGCAGTGAGCCGGAAGGCAGAAAGTGGGTGGGACAATTTAACCAGCAAAGAAAAAAACAGTGGAAGGAAGGCTGGGGAGGAAGGATTGACAGTGAAGGACCAGGGTAGGAGGACATAAAAAACAAAAGGAAAGGCAATTAGTTCAGTTGTGTGAGTCACAGGCAGCCCTGGGCCGAGGGGCTGCTCCCTCCACAAACCAGCCACGAATAAGAGTCTCTACAGAGGCACCAGTTGCTGGGGAGCTGAGCACCCATAATCCAGACACTGAACTTTAAAAATGTCCCCAAAGGTGCCTGGAAGGGCCAATCGGTTAAACGTCTGACTCCTGACTCTTGACTTCAGCTCAGATCAAGATCTCACCCTTCGTGGAATCAAGCCCAGGGTCAGGTTCCAAGCGGGCAGCAGGGAGCCTGCTAGGGATTCTCTCCCTGTCTGCCCCTCCTCTGCTCCCATGCATGCGCCAGCGCTCTCTCTCTCTCAAAATAAATAATCACTTAAAAAGTCCCAAAGTTTTCAGCAGTGAGGGAGGGGAAGGATATACAAATCATGCTACTTTTGTAATACATGAGGAACAATGGTGGGGAGCAGCGCAGCCCCAGAAACCAGTCCGACCAGCTCTGAGGCTCTGCACTATCACTCCTTAGCTCTGACCTTGGATGGGATTTAATGTGTTTGAGTCTGTTGCCTCATCTGTAAAGTAGATATTAAAAGTACTTCAGAGTTGTGAATATTAAGAGCATCCGATAGCGAGCCAGGCACCAGTTAGTACTAAGATTGCCTGCAGGAATTTCTAGAATACAGAAAGAAAAGCACATGGAGAACCTGGGTGGCTCAGTCTGTTAAGCATCGGACTTCGACTCAGGTCTCTCCGCTGCTGAGTTTGAGCCCCGCATAGGGCTCGGTGCTGACATCTGAGAGCCTGGAGCCTGGAGCCTCCTGCTTCAGAGTCTGTGTCTCCCTCTCTCTCTCTGCCCCTCCCCCACTCATGCTCGCTCGCGCGCGCGCTCTCTCACAATTAAACATAAAATTTTGGGGGGGCGCCTGGGTGGCGCAGTCGGTTAAGCGTCCGACTTCAGCCGGGTCACGATCTCGCGGTCCGTGAGTTCGAGCCCCGCGTCGGGCTCTGGGCTGATGGCTCGGAGCCTGGAGCCTGTTTCCGATTCTGTGTCTCCCTCTCTCTCTGCCCCTCCCCCATTCATGCTCTGTCTGCCTCTGTCCCAAAAATAAATAAACGTTGAAAAAAAAATTTTTTTTAAACCTAAAATTTTTTTTAGGCAAAAAAGAAACACGTTACCATAACCCTACCTCTGTAAGACATCCACCTAGTTTTTGGTTTTTCTACTCAACAAGCGTTTCAGCTCCGAGCAGTCAGCAGCGTCAAAGCTAAGCGCTAAAGCGCTGGGCCTCACGCAGGCTGGGAAAGAGGAGGAAAGGTGCAGACAGCGGCGGCCAGGGGCCGGGTCTGCCCGGGCCAGCGACGAACCAAAAGGCCCCTCCCTCCTGCCTCGGGCTGGGGACGACTTCCAGAAGTCTTCGCGCCCTCCGCAGAAAATAACTAGTTAAGATGGCTATCTGTCCGAAATTAAACGTCCTCAGGACGAGGCTCCTGCCTGCGCAAGGGCGCCCGGCCACCCTCCCTGCTCTGACCGCGAGCCCCGCGGGCCCCTTTCAACTGCCCGGCGGCGCGCTGCCGCCTGACCCCCGGAGACCCGCGGACGGACCAGGGTCCGGTTCCGGTCCCGGGAGGGGGGGTTCGGGGTCCGAGTCCGGGTCCCGTGGGGTTTGGGGGTCGGGGTCCGAATCCCAGTCCCGGGAGCGGGTTGAGTCCGAGTCCGTGTACCGGTCCCGGGTGACGGTCCAGTCTTTTGGGCGCGTCTCCCTCCTTGCTCCGCCCGGGAGAAGGACGACCGCCCCAGCAGCGGCGCCCCTGGCCGGCGTGGCTGCAGGATGCAGCCCGGCGCACGACACTCTTCCTCCAGGGCTCTATGCGCGGTGCCCCGCACAGGCTGCCACCTAATAAACCGCTAGGTTACGCCAGTCCGGTCGGGGTTGCGGCGGGGCGCCGGGGGCACCGAGCCTTGGCAGCCCCCACCGCGCAGGCGCTGCCGGGTAGCCCGACTGCGCAGGCGCCGCTTCCGCGCCAACATGGCGGCCGTGTTGCTGCTGCTGCGTGCCCTCCGTCGGGGCCCGACTGCGGGGCCCGGGCGACTGCGGGGCTCCTGCTCGGGCTGGAGCCCAGGCCTCACCACCGAAGGCGGGAGGAGGTGCCGGCACTTCGTCTACAGGCCTCCGATCCGACTCGCGGGCGCCGGAGGCCAAGCCAAGCAGGTAACCGCCGGCCCCAGGCTGGGACCCTGCCCCCTTCCTGAATCTGGGCCGGGCCTCTCCCGCCCCGCCTCCGCCCCGGCTGGGTCCCTCCCCCTTCCCCTGATCCCCCTCCCCAGCCCCGGCCAGGCCCCTCCCCCTCCCCCATAGGCCTCCCCCGCTCTCCCCGCGCCCCTGCCGGCCCCTGAGCCCGAGCGGTGCCTTCCAGTCCAGTGATGCGGGGTGGTACGGAAGGGCCGGGGCAGCCTTGGAGAGACTCCGCACAGGCTCCAGCTTGGATGTTTCCAGCCCTTATTTCCTGTATTGATATTTTCTGCCTGTTTGCCTGAATTCCTGGCATCTTAAAATTGAATCCAGGGGCGCCTGGCTGGCTCAGTCGGTGGAGCGTGAGACTCTTGATCTCCAGGTTGAGTTCGAGCCCTACATTGGGTGTAGACATTACTTAAAAATCTTTTTTTTTTAAATTTTTAAAAAATATTTATTTTTGAGGAAGAGAGAGAGAGAGAGACAGTATGAGCGGGGGAGGGGCAGAGAGACAGGGAGGCACAGAATCCGAAGCAGGCTCCAGGCTCCAAGCTGTCAGCACAGAGCCCGACCTGGGGGGCTCGAACTCATGAACTATGAGATCATGACCTGAGCCAAAGTCGGACGCTTAACCGACCGAGTCACTCAGGCACCCCTAAAAATAAAATCTTTAAAAAAAATAGATAAATGTGGGGCTCAGTCCGTTGAACATCCGACTTCGGCTCAGGTCATGATCTCGTGGCCTGTGAGTTCGAGCCCCGCATCGGGCTCTGTGCTGACAGCTCGGAGCCTGGAGCCTCCTCCCCCACCCTTCCTCCCTCTCTCTCTCTCTCTCTCTCTCTCTCTCTCTCTGTCAAAAATAAATAAACATTAAAAAAATGTTTAAAAAAATAGATAAATAAATTGAATCTACTAAAAGTTTCACTGATTTTAGCGGAGAACAATTTCACAATTGGCTCATTTGGATCTGATCTCCTGAGGATTAGTTCCAAATAGTACTTGGCGTTCGGTTCGAAGTGGGCTGAGGTTTTGTGAGCCAAACACCACGTGATATTTGACTTTTGTCTTGTAGCTTAACGTGTTAGGAACTCAAATTCACGGAGCATTCTCTGGCCAAGACTGTTCTAGGCTCTGCTCAGGTTAACTCTTCATCCAGAAAACAAAGACCCTAAGTCCTGGTGCCTTTATGGCTGATTTTTTTTTTACCCAGTCTTAGGAGCTCAGCCTTGACATCCTAGGTCATAATTTATTGTTGCTATTATATTTTATCATAACTGAGGACCAGTTTGAATTATAATTCTCTTCTTTTCTAGCTTACTGGCTGTCCTTCCTTAACCTGAGGGCAACTGTAGACGTATTACCTTTTTTTCCTGCCTTTTAGTTCCGTTGAAAAGGAAGTTCGTGCTTTATCATCATCAGTCTGAACCTGTGCTCATTTTATGAAAATAACTGATGTAGTCAGGTGACACAGTGTGAAATCTCAGCAGGTTACCTCGCCAGTGGCTGTAATAGTGGTAAAACTAAAGTAACCTGGTTTAAGCAAACTGTTTGGGTCTTTGAAGAATGACAGTTTTTGTTTTGTTTTGTTTGCTGTATCTTTCACACTGATGTTAGTCATTTGTTGGGTCCAGTCCACGTTGCGCGGCTACCTCTTCTATGCCTGCTGCGTCTCACCGAACCAAGAATGTTAGTTTTAGTTAAATGGGACAATAACTCGATAGACTAGGAATTTGCCTCTTGTTGCTAACGGGAGGTTACATGTTATGTGCTTGTTACCAGAAAGCGTTGAGCAAGGTGTTACTTTTCTTGATAGCAGCGGGACAGGGATGAACTGAGGGAGACATCAAAAGCAGATGAAGAAACTGCCAACAAAGAGAAAAAGTTAAGTTGGATCATTGACCTTAACATAACACGTATTCAAGTGGGAAAATGCTCACCCTGAGAGCAGAGCTTTGGAAAGACAGGCCAGTGAGCTGCTGTAGAGCCAGAAACGCTCTGTGTGGAACTGCTGTCTGGAGATGTCAGGATCAAGGGCCCTGGGCTCTCACAGCTGCCGTGTGTGTGTGTGTGTGTGTGTGTGTGTGTGTGTCTGTGTGTGTCTGTGTGTGTCTGTGTCTCTCTGTGTGCTTTTCCAGACTGTGATCCTTGGGTACAGAGTGGTAGCCAGCGCTCCCTGCCTGCCCCTCAGTATTTCTTGCGCTCACTCACATCACGCTTGACGTTTTGATGTTACATTAAAACTCTGAAATGATATGGGGCGCCTGGGTGGCGCAGTCGGTTAAGTGTCCGACTTCAGCCAGGTCACGATCTCGCGGTCCGTGAGTTCGAGCCCCGCGTCGGGCTCTGGGCTGATGGCTCAGAGCCTGGAGCCTGTTTCCGATTCTGTGTCTCCCTCTCTCTCTGCCCCTCCCCCGTTCATGCTCTGTCTCTCTCTGTCCCAAAAATAAATAAACGTTGAAAAAAAAAAAATTAAAAAAAAAAACAAAACTCTGAAATGATGCTCAGGCCATTCATGTTTCAGGGCAACGTAAGCACAATAAATGAGCGTTGGAGTTGTCAAGAAAGGTCTGGCACAAGGAATCAGTCACACTGCGGTGGTGTGGTGTGCAATAGGTGACCGTCCTCTGTGTTTTCCTTTCCAGAACTTGCAGTCGTGCCTGCTGACCCCTACCTGTGACGGGTTCCGGGGACTGTTGCTGAAACAGCATCTCATCCAGGATCCAGTCAAACTCTGGAAACTCTTAGGTGTGTATCTTCTGAAATAGAGAATTGATAGGCAAATCCTGTGACATTTGTAAATAAGTTAGGATATCGTTGCTAGTCTGACATCGGCAGAGAAACAAAATCACTGAGATGACTTTTGGCTTTTTTTTAATTAAAAAAAAAATTTTTTTTTACTTTTTGTTTTTATTTTTTATGTTTTTAATGTTTATTTATTTTTTAAAAAGTTTTTTTTAATGTTTATTTATTTTTGAGACAGAGACAGAGGGAGACAGGGCACGAGTGGGGGAGGGGCAGAGAGAGAGGGAGACACAGAATCGGAAGCAGGCTCCAGGCTCGGAGCTGTCAGCACAGGGCCGGACGCGGGGCTTGAACTCATGAACTGCAAGATCATGACCTGAGCTGAAGTCGGATGCTTAACTGACTGAGCCACCCAGACACCCCGTTTGGCTTCTAATTATTATTGTTGTTTTACTCACTTGCTTATTTTGAGAGAGAGGCGGGTAGAAGGGGCAGAGAGAGAGAAGGGGAGAGAGAAACAAGCAGGTTCTGAGCCATCTGCACAGAGCCCAACTTGGGGCTTGACCTCCCCACCCTGAGATCATGACCTGAGCCCAAATAGAGAGTTGGTTGCTTAACTGACTGACCCACCCAGGTGCCCCCTGGCTTCTATTTATTGTGAGCCCCTAGATGTTCTAAAGAGCAGTTCACAAAAGAGAAGATTGGCTAAGGCCTAATTGCTTCCTTGAGTGGACTTTTTTAAAATTCTGGTGCATAGCAATGATTGAGCTGCTTAAAAGGATTTTCGTGTTTTCTAGCAGCTGCAAGAAGAGTTAGTAAGGCTCTTCAAAGTGTATGTTTTATATAAAGAAGGTAACTAAAAACAGCCCACAAATAACTTATTCTTGAAATAGTTTGCTTGTTTAATGAGATACTGTGACATCTTCAAGCGAGATCTTGGGTCAGAGGCCTTAGGATCTTCAGGATTGACACCTGGGACTTTACTCCCCGCTCCATCCAGTTGGAAAGGGCAAAAGTGAAACCTCCCAACTCCTAAAATACATGAAATGGCTTGGTTCCCCCGTGTGCTTGGGGAGGGCCACTTGGCAGCAGCTGTTTCCCGCATTTTTTTTTTTTAATTTTTTTTTTTCAACGTTTATTTATTTTTGGGACAGAGAGAGACAGAGCATGAACGGGGGAGGGGCAGAGAGAGAGGGAGACACAGAATCGGAAACAGGCTCCAGGCTCTGAGCCATCAGCCCAGAGCCTGACGCGGGGCTCGAACCCACGGACCGTGAGATCGTGACCTGGCTGAAGTCGGACGCTTAACTGACTGTGCCACCCAGGCGCCCCTGTTTCCCGCATTTAAATCTACACACATCCCCAGGGACACACGCCTCGCCCTCCAGACAGCCTGACCCTCTTCAGAGGGCCATCAGGGTAGTCTTACTTGCGGTTCTGTGAGCGTTGTGAAGAAAGATCCAGCTCAGTCATGGCTGTGAGACTCTCTTTCCCCTCCTTTTAAACAGCAGTGGAATTAGACGGCGGACAAGGCCGAGCCTCTGGTGTGATGAGTGTTGTGTCCCAGTGGTGGCTGCTGGGAGGCTGTTGCACACGCCACAGCCAGTGTGGCTCGTGTGCTCAGGTTCATTAAAGTGGCTGTGTGTGTGTGGAAGAGGCCATCCTCCAGCAGACTTCCGACGTTTCCTCAGTTTACATGCACGACTAACTTTTCTTCCCTGGCTTGCTAACTGCAGTGATGAGACATTCCATAAGTTGAAGTAGCTTATTATTCCGTAAGTAGCAGCTGCCGTACTAAAAATGAGGACCCAACAGCGCTCAATCTCAGCATGTAGGTTTCGGATGGCTTCTGTTTGGGTTTGGTTATTGGAGAACATACTCTTCTCCCGAGTGCTCCCCCGTAGTGGCAGACCTTGCTAAACGCTGTCCCTGTTCCTTACAGGTGGCACTTACTATTTTAACACGTCCAGGATGAAGCAGAAGACTAAGGACAATGGTAAATCCAAGGCGAGGACCCCTGAAGATGACGAAGGTACATCTATGTGACGTTCGTAAATAATGGCTGCCTCGGTTGTCTTCACATGTGTGTTCTGCTCTCCGCAGCAGGAAGTCGGTCTCAGAAGTAGAGAGAGCCCAGGCACCTCTGTCTCTCTTACCCTGAGCACACCTACCCCCAACCTCTGATGTGATCACTGGGTCTTCTCTTCTCCTGTAGAGACAGGCTTCCATCCACACCTGTGTCCCTTGTCATGTCCAGAATGTCCGAAAGCAGGCAGGATTACTCTCCTCTGCATAGAAATGGTGACTCTCAGGTCTGCCCTGGACTCAGGAGTTCCAGGGTGGGGAGGAAGGCACCAGGACACCTTGGTGAACCCACCCCCCACACCCCTGCTGAAGTGTGGCCTTGAGAAGCAGTCTCCCCGCCAGAGGAGAGGTTGGGACAGCGTATGGCCTCAAGGAGGGGGCAGAACACATAACAACACTCCCGTGTGAGTGACCTCTTTGCCTGTTAGCCCTGCCCCAGCCCCAGTTCACAACGACCTCACGTGTAAACCTTGAGTCTCACCTCCTATGGAATTAGGACTCTGATCGGGCGAAGGGGTGAGGGAAATTAAAAGGTCAGTTTGAATTGACCTCTAAGGTAGAAGCTGGCTGCTTAGAGGTAATGACACTGGAAACCACTAACCCATAAGAATGACTGGAGTGTACCCAGCACTGCACTACATGACTTCTACATCTTCACAATTAATTCTCTCCTAATTCCCCGTTATCGTTCCCTTTTTATCCCTGAGGACATCGGGTGTCTGTCCTGTGCGGAGTCTGGGGAGGGACACACAGGTAGAGAAGTGGGCGTCTTGTCAAGGACCTTCCTCGTACTTAGATGCTGATTTTGTTTTGCTTGTTTTATTATTATTTTTTAAAGTAGTCTCTGTGCCCAATGTGGGGCTCAAACTCACAAACCCCAAGATCGAGAGCCGCAGCTGTTCCGACTAAGCCAGCCGGGGGCCCCCATCTCCAAGCTCGTGAGAGACGGGTCTTAACTCCCGGAAGCCACCCGTGTGGTCATTGGCTGGGTTCCGTGGAGACATTTCTTAGATATTTCTGGTTTCAAGCTCTGCGCTGATCTCACTGCCGCCTTCGCGGGGCATCCACTTTGGCCGTGGCTCGTTTCTTTCACCCAGAGAGCTCCCCGGGAGCTCAGCTCTTCCCCAGCAGGCTTCTGAACTCGGACACACGCGCGTTTCCCACTGTGGGCTGCTACATTTGCGTGCGTCCTTCACCCCACAGGGACTCCGCGTTGAAAGGTTTTCAGGGGTGGGGGATGAGGGTTTCGCTTGTCAGGAAATCTGCAGGATTTTGAAACACAAATACTGGCGAGGCTGATATTGGCAGCTATTAAAATTTTTTTCTTCCCAAAAATTAACGTGTTGGTCCAGTAATAGGTCGGTAGCTCAGTGGAACAAAATAGAAAATCCAGTAGCAGAACCTGGTTTATGTAAGAATTAGGGCGTAACTAGAGTGGCATTTCGTGCAGTCGCAGGAAGGACGGATTGTGTCAGAAATGGTTTGGAACAGTTGCTTCGTGACTTGGAGAGAGACGAAATCACACGTACCAAAATAAATCCTGGATGGATTAAATCATTAAATCTAAACAGCAAAACCATAAAAGAATTAGGGGGAAATGTGGCAGAATATGGACATGGGAAAGGCCTTCCTAAATTAAGAAAGAGGTGACAAGGAAGCCAGGGTTTCCTGTAGAGAAACGGGTGTGGGCCTTGTGTGCGCCGTCCTGTTCCTCGTGCTCGATCCCCCTGATAATTGTGGTTTCTGCGGGAGTGGCCGCGGCCCTCAGTCCAGGTGCTGAACCACACGCTTACTGAGCCTGGTCGCCGCCATGGTGCCGTCAGCCAGTGCTGTGGCGCAGGGGACAGCGGGGGCAGAAGTAAATCCCGAGTAGGAGTCTCGCCCACTCCTTCACCGGCGCAGGTGGCAGCCGCACGCGGCTAGAGGGCGTCTGTGTCTCCCCCGCCTTCCTGGAGCGTGTAATACGTGTGCACTTCAGATTGAACGGTAGCGTGCCCTGAGAAAACGGGACGGAGTTCGTGTCTGTTGAGTTTTCATTAGAGGATGATTATTTGTTTAGCCGAGGATTTTTCCTTCTGGGAGAATCCACTGTGGATTTTCCCTGGCTCTGCCGCCTGTGCGGGCCCGGCTGCCTGTAAGCGCCCCCGACCTGCCTGCGTGCAGCAGGCGCAGCCCGGCGTCTGGGCCTCCCACCTGCTGAGGGTCTGCAGCGAAAGAGCCGGCCATCGTGGGGGGGACGTCTGTCTTCGCTGGCGGTGGATGTGTGAACGTTCACCTGTGCTAAGACTGCACAAGGCAGTCCCACACGGGAGCGCGCGTCTGAGTGAGGCGGGGGACTGCGTCAGAATCCTCGTTGCCCGCTTTGTACAGTGTCACCATCGGAAGCAGCCGGGCTGACAAAGGATGGCTTTGCGGTACCACTGGGACTCCATGGGGATCCACAGCTATAGGAAAAAGTTCAGCTCAAAAAAGCAGTTGCTGGAATTTCCGGACAACTTTTGAGTTAGTGCTTCTTGGCCCTGAGACGTGAGAACACCCCGTGAGGTGGGGTTCTCGGCCCCATCTGCATCGCGATCGGTGCCAGGTGATGGCCGGAAAGAGCTGGATCGTCACTGGGATCCCCCTGCACCGCTCGCCTCCGAGCTTGCATTAGCAGTTGACTGCGGGGGGGGGGGGGGGGGGGCCAGAAAATTTTGGGGGGGGGAAAAAACAGATCGCGATGCAGATGGGGCCGGGGACTTCAGCTCACGGGGTGTTCTCACGTC
>NW_024412421.1:37793778-37838221 GCF_014898765.1 Herpailurus yagouaroundi
GGGTTTCTGGAGGGAAAACCTAGGACAGCTGTCCTTGGGCCTCTGGCTTTAGGTGACTGATTCGGGGCACTCTGAGGTGACGGGCACTACCCCCTGGAAAGGAGTTTGCCACCAGAATCTCGCAGGGGGTGTGCCCTGTAGGCCGCTGTCCGGTGGGTGGGCAGTACGGTGGCCGGGAGGCAGCAGTGTCCCCTGGGTGCCTGGGGACGCGGGCAGCAGGAGCTGGCCTGTCGGCTCCCTACACGCCTGTCATCGGTGTCAGGAGCCAAAGGAGACGCGCGAGCCAAGGGGACGGGAGCGCCTGAGTGCTGTGCTCACAAGTGCAGACTCATGCGGCGCCCCGGCCATGAGGGGCCGAGGAAGAAGAGGGTCTTCCGGGGACAGGAGACGTCTTTTTGTATCTGGAGCGTTTAAATGCCATTTCCTGTTCAGAATCTCAGGATCAGATTTTGTTTCACCTCCTATACCTCAGAAATCTTACTCTGATTTACTTTGAGAGACACAGAGAGCCTGCACAAGTGGGGGAGGGGCAGAGAGCGAGAGAATCCCCGGCAGACTCCGTGCAGTCAGCGCGGAGCCCAACTTGGGGCTCAACTTCGTGACTTTGACATCGTGACCTGAGCCAAAACCAAGAGTCGGATGCTCAACCGACTGAGCCCCCCGGGCGCCCCAAAAATCCTATTCTTATTTAGCCTGTCCTCTAAGTGTCTCATTTCCACATTTCCCTTTACTGTTGCCCTTTGTCTTTCTTGGACTGGCCCTCATGATTGCATACCTGACCAACACCACAGACAGGTGTCTGTTATTTTGTTTTTTGTTTTGTTTTTTTTAATTTTTTTTTTTAACGTTTTATTTATTTTTGAGACAGAGAGAGACAGAGCATGAACGGGGGAGGAGCAGAGAGAGAGGGAGACACAGAATCGGAAGCAGGCTCCAGGCTCTGAGCCGTCAGCCCAGAGCCCGACGCGGGGCTCGAACTCACGGACGGCGAGATCGTGACCTGAGCCAAAGTCGGACGCCCAACCGACTGAGGCGAGATCGTGACCTGAGCCAAAGTCGGACGCCCAACCGACTGAGGACAGGTGTCTGTTTTTAGGCACTTTATTCTTAGTAATTTCTACAGCCAGCGTGGGGCTCGAACGCCAAGCTCGCGATCAAGAGTCGCGTGCTTCACCGACTAAGCCAGCCACGCACCCCCAGGTTTGTGTTTTCTACATTTGGTTTCCTTGGGCTACGGTTTGAGAAGTACACTTAGTGAGTTACAGAAAGCAAATGTTTTTGTGGCCCTGATACACCAGCCAAGTAGCTTTCAGGAGGGTTTACTCACTGGTCCCGCTTGACAGCGTGTGCGGGGCCAGTTCCCCGCACCCTGTGCACCCGGGTTCTGCTTTGTTGTACGTGCGAATGTACGCAGCACGTGTTTGCGCACGTTTGTAACGATGCCGTCTGCCGGCACAGCCGTCTCTGTGTGTGTGTGAGGTCCTGTCAGGGTGGGCCTGCCGTGGCCGTCTCCTTCTGCCCGAGAGCAGGACTCAGGGCGATTTGGGCTCAGAAGCCAGAGCAGGAGTTGTATTGAGAAGCACAGACGATTTTAACCTGCCTTCAGTGAACCGTCCTGACGCCCCAGAGCAGTTACCACTGTGGGCTGGGACTTCCCTGCTCTCTCGCCTGGAGAGTCCTCTGGGAACGTGATGCGCGGCCTCTAGGGCAGGCCTAGATCCTTCTCTCTGAAACAGGCCAGCGGCAGGCAGCTCCGTGTGTCAGAACACCTGGCTGGTATTTGAAAAGGGTTGGGTTTTTGGGAAGAAAGAAGACGTGTGTTTTGGAGCCTAAAGGCAAGCCGTCTTTTTTTTTTTTTTATGTTTATTTATTTTTGAGAGAGGAGAGCACACGCACGCCTGCACGCACACACGCACACGTGATTGGGGGAGGGGCAGAGGCGGGGAGACAGAGGATCCAAAGCAGGCTCTACAGTGACAACAGAGAGCTCGCTGTGGGACTCGAACCCGCGAACCTCGAGATCATGACCTGAGCCGAAGTTGGACGCTTTTGTTGGCTAAGCCCCCCAGGTGGCCTGTCCAAGCTGTCTTTTGATTTTATTTAAATTTTTTTTTTCAACGTTTTTATTTATTTTTGGGACAGAGAGAGACAGAGCATGAACGGGGGAGGAGCAGAGAGAGAGGGAGACACAGAATCGGAAACAGGCTCCAGGCTCTGAGCCATCAGCCCAGAGCCTGACGCGGGGCTTGAACTCACGGACCGCGAGATCGTGACCTGGCTGAAGTCGGACGCTTAACCGACTGCGCCACCCAGGCTCCCCTGTCTTTTGATTTTAAATGTTTGTTTATTTTTGAGAGAGAGAGCACACACGAGCACAAGCAGGGGAGGGGCAGAGACAGAGGGAGACGCAGAATCTGAAGCAGGCTCCAGGCTCCCAGCTGTCAGCAGAGTTCGACGCGGGGCTCAAACTCACAAACCATGAGACCATCACTTGAGCCCCTGAGCCGAAGTTGGATGCTTCACCAACTGACCCACCCAGGCGCCCCATGATTTTTTTTTTTTTTTTTAAACGTTTATTTATTTTTGGGACAGAGAGAGACAGAGCATGAACGGGGGAGGGGCAGAGAGAGAGGGAGACACAGAATCGGAAACAGGCTCCAGGCTCCGAGCCATCAGCCCAGAGCCTGACGCGGGGCTCAAACTCACGGACCGCGAGATCGTGACCTGGCTGAAGTCGGACGCTTAACCGACTGCGCCACCCAGGCGCCCCAATGATTTTAGAAATTCTTGCAAAAAAGTGCAAAATTATCTTGTTTAAAACCAAGCCATATCTGGGGCACCTGGCTGGCTCAGTTGGTGGGGTGTACAACTCTCGATCTCGGGGTTGTGAGTTTGAGCCCCACTTTGGGTATAGAGATTCCTTAAAAAAAAAAAAAAATCTTTTTAAAAACAAATAAATGAAACCAGACCATATTTTTTAAAAATCATAGCCCTGTCTCACAGTCTGCAAACAGATGCATGTGAGTCGCAGAATCGTCACAAGACTGTTCCCACGCGGGGCGTGCCGGTGTGCTGGCCAGACCAGCCAGGAAGGGCAGTGTTGCCACATGGCCTGGGCCCAAATCTGCAAGTGCTTCCAGTGGACTCGTGCCCCGCGACCGCCAGCCAGGAACCAGGGATGCACAACAATTTGTGTGTGAGTGAGAGCCTGCTGATCATACAAAGCTTCTAAAACAGAGACGTTCATCCTGCTGGTGGAGTCTCACCCAGTTTGCCCAGTTTGGGGACTCTCAATGTTATTAACTAGAAAACAAGATGGGAATTCAATAGACCAATTAAGTAGAAAATTATACTGAAATATATGGTCTCTACCTACTCACCGAGAACATAAATTTGCTTTCTAAAATAACTGCTACCTTTATTTAGTTGCCCTTTGTGACTGAGCTTTACATATTGGATAGGCTCTTATAGCCCGTTCTGTTTTTCTTTAAGTTTATTTATTTTGAGAGAAAGAGCATGAGTGTGCATGAGTGGGGGGAGGGGCAGAGAGAGGGGAGAGAGAATCCCAAGCAGGCTCCGAGCTGTGAGCGCAGAGCCTGATGCACAGCTCGAACTCATGAGGTCACGACCTGAGCCAAAATCGAGAGTCGGACGTTTAACCCACTGAGCCCCCCAGGCGCCCCCGTTCCAGTCTAAGAGAACATCTAAAATGCGCTTTCAGGTTTTCAGAACGGTTGCAGACACAGCCTTCTCCATAAGCTTCATTTTGTGTTTAAGCTGCCTTAAAATGCCTTTCAGCTCCTCTAAACTGTTGGGAGACGAGGGTGTGTTTGTGGATGGCTCCAGCTCCAAGTGGCACAGGAGGAAGCAGGCGGCACCGGTTCCGGTGCGCGTGCGCTTGGGCTGAGCCCCGTGTGCTGGGTCCCCCTGCTCCCGGGAGTGGGCCTCTGCTCTTCCCCCAAGCGGACGCTTGTGTTTGTGCCCGAAGGAGCAAATGGTGGAAACTTTGGTTGCCGAGTGAGGTCGGGGCCGTGGTGAGCAGAAGTGGTGAAGGCATCATTAATGACAGGCCTGGTTGGAGTCTGGGTGGCGTGTCGGGAGGATGGGCCGTGCCACACAGGTGAGGGCCGCACGGCAGCCTGGTGTGTAAACGGAGGCGCCGGATCCTTCCAGGGACTGGGCTGGGTGGGCTAGTGAGATGACAGCGTCGCGCAAATGAGAGGGTTTACCTGACTGGCTGTTTTGGGAGGAAGACTGTGGCCTGGCCTCTGGTGGCTGCAAGCAGGACCTTCCCGTCTGCGCTCTGGGCCTGAGGGAAGCAGCTTCTGAATGTCCTTCTGGCCTCCTGGTCCACTTGCTCTCCCTCCTTCTGGGAGCCTCCCTGGTGCCCGTGCTGGGAGCTGCTTCTCTGAGTTCCCTGTGCCGTGGGCTCTCCCCTCCCGCCCCGCCTCCACACACTGCCACTCGGGCCACCTTGCCTCCCTGGGTTTCTGCACACCCCAAGCCGGGGCCGAGTCTCGGGTCCTCCTCTCACCCGTAGGAGTGGGCATGATGCAGTCCATACCCTGAGTAGGGTATCAGTAGCCAAGTAATGTGATTTGGGTGAAGAGTTGGTCTTTGGGAACATTCTTGAATTAAGTGGACCCCGCCATCTGTCCACGGACTAAACTGTTTAAATGTGTGGCTGTGGGGGAGGGGAGGCAGGTGTCTGGTTGTTATTAAAGACTTGCACGTGTGCGCACAGCCCACCGGTGATCACGCCAGGTCGGGGGGTCGGCCGTGCTCCCGGCCGAGGGCTGACGGTGGAGACGTAGCACACGCTGGTCCCGGGAAGTGGAAAACCCTGGTTTTGTGCTCTACGCAGACGGCGAACGGGGTGCTGGTGGCCCGGATGGCATGTGATTAGTATCTGTCTCGGGCCACTTTGTTGAAAACCGGCCAACACGCAGGGCCGGCCTCCTCACCCCTGTGCTCTCCTGCCGCCCCACCTGCGGCCTCTGTCTCACGGTCCCCCGGTTGCCCCGCCCGCAGAGGAGAGGAGACGCAAGGAGAGAGAGGACCAGATGTACCGCGAGCGGCTACGCACCCTGTTTGTCATCGCCGTGGTCATGAGCCTGCTGAACGCGCTCAGCACCAGCGGGGGCAACATTTCCTGGAACGACTTTGTCCACGAGATGCTGGCCAAGGGCGAGGTGCAGCGGGTGCAGGTGGTGCCCGAGAGCGACGTGGTGGAGGTCTACCTGCACCCCGGAGCCGTGGTGTTCGGGCGGCCTGTGAGTGCGGGCGGGCCCCTTTCTGTCCCCCCCCCCCCCCCCTGAGATCCCACGATTGGGGGAGGGGGTGTTGTCCCAGAGACGGGAGCTAAGGGCCCGCAGCTGCGGTGGCCGTGTACAGAGAGGAGGAGGAGGAGGGAACGTGAGCCAGCGGTGGCCCCAACGTCCCGCTCTGTGGGTCTGGCGCTGGCTGCAGGTTGGCACATGGGGCAGCTTTGGCGGATGCTGGTGAGTTGAGGTGCCAAGGTTGTTGGGGGGATTCCCTGGGGGCCGGGGGCAGGAGCCTACCCTCCCTGTGAGGGTGGCTGAGAGGTGGGGTTGGGCAAGGGCTGGCCCTTGGATGGGAGGGAGGAGAGAGCAAGCAGGGCCTGCTTACCTCCCCGCCTCGGGTGCTCCCGAGGGAGAGGAGGCGTCAGACGGGTGGGATTTGGTCTCAGGGAGAGGGCTGGGCATCAGTGTGGGGCACTGGGCCCCGGAAGCCCAGTGGAAACCCCACTATGAGAGGGAGCCACCGTCCAGTCCCCTCTTTGTTCCCCCGCCCCCCACCCCATAACCACACCACCGGCAGGCCCAGGAGAGGTAGCGACACAAGACTATTTTCCAGAACACTTTTCCCTGATCCTGTTTGCTAGTCATCTCTGTACTGACACTCAGAGCTGGGTTAGATGTTTGATCCACGGTCCTGTCATGTTTTAGTCTCCTTCCTGTTGTTTGTTAGAGGTTTGGACAGCGGGAAAAGGAGACCAGGTGGAATGCTGGGAGACAGGCGTTCAGTGTGGACATACTGTGTGCACTTGAGGCACAAGTTTACTCGTGGGCGTAGGACTCTGTCCCTTAGGACAGCACCCTGGGCGCTGCTAGGGCTCTAGAGAGGGCTAAGCGCCACGCACGTGTGCACAGCTGTTTGTCAGTTTACACGAGCTTGTGACTTAGCTGTGGGGGACAGGCCCCTCCTGGCCCTGACTGCTGTGTGACCCGGGTGACCTTGCAGAAGCAAGTGGGTCGTCCAGGGCCAGGCGGTCAGAGAGAAGATGGGGGAGTTGGATCGCTTTCTGGAGTCATACACTTTGCTCTTGGCTTCTGAGATAGAAAGGAGGACATTGCTATGCTTCTCCATTCTGTTTCCACGGCCGGGCCGGGTGTGTGAGGGACGGGGGCATGAAGTCCACATCAAACGTTTGGGTCTGTGGGGTTAGTCCAGCACAGACTGTGATCAGGGTGTTGTGGCCGGTGGCGCCCCCGTCTGCTTCTCCCATCTGGCCTTGTGACCCCACGACATCTTCTGAGGTTCTTAAGAGCCAGGGAGAAATCTGGGTGCTCCATGTAGATTGGAAGAGTGTGTTTAGAAGCTGAGCTTGGAACGGCTTAGTTCTAGAAAGCATTTGGACCAGGCCCTCAGGAGAATGGTGTGGGACTGGCAGGACACCGTCTAGGCTGCTGGAGATCATCAGGACGGCTCACAGAGAAGGCATTTGGGGGCCCAGCGTGGACTTCGGGCCACGCTGCCTCCTCTCAGGGAAGCCTGTCCCCCTGGAGGCGGCGGTGACGTCATGCCAGGACACTCCACCTGCTCACTCCCTGAGCCTCCACCCAGGAAAGGCTTCCCGAGGACACAGAAATCCACTTAGCTGATTTGCTGATTTCGGGGTCAGCCAGCGGGCAGGCGCGAAACCTGTGCTCTGGCCTTAGACTTGCCTGCATCCCGGCGGGGAGCTCCGGCCTGTCGCGTGTCTCTGTGATCTGCACGCACAGCTGAGGCTCGGTGGGGGGGTGTCAGTGTGGAGCACACCCTCCCTTTTCTTCACATGTCCCCATTCCTGAAGATAGAGAAAGCACACGTATTGAAGTTTTGCTGGAATTGTGACGCAGAAGTAGTTTCTGACCCGCAGATGAACCTTCTGCTGCTGGAGCCCTGCAGCGTCTGGGGGTCGTCCGTCTGGCCTGTGTGTCACTCGCACCACCTGTGCTCTCTGCCCCCAGCGGCTGGCCTTGATGTACCGGATGCAGGTGGCAAACATCGACAGGTTTGAGGAGAAGCTCCGAGCCGCGGAAGACGCCCTGAACATTGAAGGCAAGGACAGGATCCCGGTCTCCTATAAGCGGACAGGATTCTTTGGAAAGTATGCTGGTCGTTATTTGGCCCCTGAACTAAACCAGGCGTGGCTCTGTAATGTGCTAACAAAGTACACACACCGGAAAGTGGCCTGGCCTGCACGAAGCAGACCTCCGTGTGGGAGGGCGAGTCCAGGACCACGTGTGGGGAGGGCGTCCGTGGGTCTGTGGCTTTTCTTGATCCAGCACGTCGTGGGGCCGTTGTCTTCTACAAACGGGAAAGTGGAACAGAAGGGGAGAAGCGGGCCCGTCCGGTAGAAATCCCTGCTTCCGTGCGGCAGACGGAAGCGGGGACCGTGTTGGGCCCATGGGACCTACAGACTCAGCGGGACACATTAGCTCCCAGTCATGGCGTCTCACCGCACACTGGGCCCGGCAGCGGCCGGAGCTTGCGTGCAGAGGCTCGCTGCTGACTGGCAGACACCGCTGAGGCGCTGAGCTTCCTGTGCGGTGGCGGGTCTCTCCCGCAGGTGCAGGGCCAAGGCTGGCGGGCGGCGGGAGGGCGGGCTGGCGCCCTAGCGTTCACTCGGTTTCCTGCTCTGCGTGTTTTGCCGTCCCATCCAAAACCGGTGGCCTACTTTGGCGCACGTGAAAATCGGTTCTCGCTGGGCGTTATCGGTAGGCTCTGGAGTGAGCGTGTCGTGTCCGTGTCCCGGCCTTGTGCCGTGGGGAGACGCTCCACCTGCCCATGTGGGAGAAGGTCACGAGAGAGCAGAGTTGGACAAGGAAACCCATTTTCACAACCACTCGCTCTGCACGCTGCTCTCGGAGTGCGGGTTGCTCTTCCCATCTCTGAAGGGTCCGTGGCCCCGGACTTCGCGAGGCGTGCCCGTGAGCTTCCTGCCCGTGGCTGACTCTCTCTCCCCCGCTAGTGCCCTCTACGCCTTGGGGATGACCGCAGTGGGCCTGGCCATCCTGTGGTACGTGTTCCGTCTGGCTGGGATGACAGGACGGGAAGGAGGACTCAGTGCTTTTGTAAGTTGGGCACGTGCCACCCATCCCCCTGCACCTGTGCTCTGTCCCATCTCCCTGAACGTGCGCTCTTAGGGTCTGTCTGTGCTTGCTGAGTATGGCTCCCAAGAGTGAGCACGCAGTGAAGGCTAAGCTGTCACAGAGGCCAGCCTGGAGCCGTGGCCTGCCAGCTCCTCTTTCTTTGTGCCTGGCCGACTAGGGGATCCACCTGAGGCCCACTCTCCCCGTGGCTCGTGGGGCAGCTGAGCCAGGCCAGTGTATAGGCCAGTTTATTCTGCTGTTTCGGTAGCCGGGCATGACTGTTTCTTTGGTTTCTCCTACTTGCTAAGATGCTGCGTATTTTTTAAGGCTGGCAACTGAGCCAGCCAGATGCCCCAAACCTAAATACGCTTTTTAAAAATTTTATTTTAAAGTTTATTTATTCAGAGAGAGAGAGACAGACAGACAGACAGACAGACTCCACAGTGAGATCATGACCTAAGCCGAAGTCAGACACTTAACTGGCTGAGCCATCCAGGCACCCTGCCCCCCCCCAATACACTTTAAAAGCATTCTCTTGGGGCACGTGGCTGGCTCAGTTTGAGGAGCATGCGACGCTTGATCTTGGGGTCTTGAATTTAAGCCCTGTGTTGGGTGTAGAGATTACTTAACGTGTACACACACACACACACACACACACACACACACACACACACACACCGTCCTCTTGTGGTAGCCCTCGTTGTAACGTGAACCCTCCCTGGCGGGGAGCATGTGGCCGGTTAGCCCATCAGCAGCAGAGCTGAGGGGCCCAAGCCCCGGCTGGAGCAGGTCTGCAGACGGCACCACCCAGCCCCTTCCCTGAGAACCGAGACCAAGAGCGTGTTCCTGGCTGTAGCTGAACGCTCACACTTTTTCAAGGGTGTCTCATCATGGGCTCGGGCTGTATTTTACTCAGCCAGTTTCACCGTTCTTGTGTATTTAGGGCTGTTTATTTTTACTGTCTTATTTAAACAGCACTATGATAAATTCAGCGCACACGTTTTCTGAGCGCGGGCATGTCTGTGCGCCTCCTGAGGCAGAACTGAGCTCAAGTTTGCGCCCCTCACTACGAGCTTTCTCTTGCCTGGTTGCTTTCCAGAAATTTACCAGCCAACGAGCTCAGTGTTATCTTCATTGCTTTTATAATCAGAGTATTACACAGTAGCGGGAAAAATCATATAGAAAAATACAGTTTATGTGCAAAAGAGATAGTTAAATTACCTTGTTTGGGCGGGGGGTGGTTTTACATCTTTTTTTTTTTTAAGGCAAACCGTTAAATACTAGATAACCTTCTTACTGTTCATGACGCACAAGAAACATTTCCCTTCATATGCGTGGGAAGGGGTGTGGGAGAGGGGACCCTGGGCCGAGGGGAGGTGGGGCCCAGGGACGCTCACTTTCCCTGTTGTGCTGAGAGGTCACGGCACCCTGTCCTTTGTTCTTTCTGCCCAGAATCAGCTTAAGATGGCTCGTTTCACGATTGTGGATGGCAAGATGGGGAAAGGAGTCAGCTTCAAAGATGTAGCAGGAATGCACGAAGCCAAACTGGAAGTCAAAGAGTTCGTGGATTATCTGAAGGTAGGCGTGCCTGCCAAGCATGAGGCAGGTGAGCACCGTCCTGGAGGAAAGACCCGAAGTAGTCAGGTGGGGGGACCCAGTATTAAACCCGCCATGCGGGCCGAGTGCACAGTTTTCAACCAGTAGGAGGGCCGAGAGCCCACGGCCGACTGCAGCCTAAGCCGTCTGGGACACCCGGTCAGTCCCGGACTGATCTGCGCCAGAACCGTGTGAACCATAGCTGATTCGTGACCGCGCGTGAGCCGATCTCCACGTGTCCCGTCTTGAAAGTTCTCTGTGCAACACCTGTGATCAGCGCTGCGCTGTCTGCTGCTTTTCCAGAGCCCAGAGCGCTTCCTTCAGCTTGGCGCCAAAGTCCCAAAAGGCGCGCTGTTGCTCGGGCCCCCTGGCTGTGGGAAGACCCTTCTGGCCAAGGCAGTGGCGACGGAGGCCCGGGTGCCCTTCCTGGCAATGGCTGGCCCGGAGTTCGTGGAGGTCATTGGAGGTTGGTGTTGCCTGGGGGGCTGCGGACAGGACCGTCTGTGCAGGATGGCTCTGCCGTCACACGCCCTTCCTCAGGTGGCGGCCAGCCGGGGAATTGGGGGCACAGAGAGGCAAACAGAAGCCCCATGCTCCTGCGAATGCCGCTGGCGTAGAGAATTGGGCAGCGATGTTCTCTGAAGCCGCCTCCGTGTGCGGCCTGGGGGTCCACGAGGGGGCGAGTACCGCCAGGGTGACTCTCCTGAGGCTTCGTCATCCTCCGTGGGCCGTTCTGGCCCCTGGCGCGACGGTTGGGCTCCCCTCCCGTTACCCGTTCCCCACCTGGTCCTCTGTGTCACCTTAGGCCTCGGCGCTGCCCGCGTGCGGAGCCTCTTCAAGGAAGCCCGGGCCCGGGCGCCCTGCATCGTGTACATTGACGAGATCGACGCCGTGGGCAAGAAGCGTTCCACCACCATGTCTGGCTTCTCCAACACGGAGGAGGAGCAGACGCTCAACCAGCTCCTGGTGGAGATGGATGGTGGGTGCCCCCTCCTGTGCAGGGAAGGGGTTCTTTTCCTGAGACCTACTTGCGGGGTGGACCACGCGGCTCATGCGTGTTGTTCGGGAACACGCACTGATGCCCACGTACACGGGCTGCGTCTCTGTGCCCTAGCACCTGCTGCAGGTGAGGGTGGCGTCAACACGTTCCCTGATGCTGATGCTGACACAAGGCTGCTTTCAGAGCTATTTGTCACCTTGTTGCACTCAAGAAACACAGTTTTTAATTTTAAAAAGTCAAGGTCATAGTAGAAAAGAAAGAAAAAACCCGGGAACAAAGAAGGGCAGGGCAGGGCATGGTTTCGTCTTGGATAAACCCAGGTGATGGTGTTGTGCGCACCCCACGGCCCGATGCAGGAAAGGTAGCACAGGGCGCTTGGCTGCCCCAGGTGGAGGCACATGTGACTCTTGATCTGGGGATTCTGAGTGACACGGAATGGTTTTTCTTTTCAGTTACTTTCGTAAGATTTTGGGGTTTTTTTGGATAGACATTGTATGTTTATTTTATTTTTATTTATATTCCTTGAAGATTTTATTTTAAGCAATCTCTATACCCAACATGGGGCTCGGACTCAGGACCCCGAGATCCAGAGTCGCATATGCTCCACTGACTGAGCCAGCCTGGTACCCGGTTATTTTTATTGTGGTAAAATATACGTGGCATTTACCCTTTTATTTATTTTTTTTTAACTTTTTTTAACGTTTATTATTTTTGAGAGAGAGCAAGTGGGGAGGGGCAGACAGAGAGGGAGACACAGAATCTGAAACAGGCTCCAGGCTCTGAGCTGTCAGCACAGACAGAGCCCGACATGGGGCTTGAACTCACGAACCGTGAGATCATGACCTGAGCCGAAGTCAGACACTTAACCGACTGAGCCACCCAGGCGCCCCGAAATTTACCATTTTAACCATTTATTAGTGTTATTCTCTCTGTTGTGCAACCACCATCTATCTCTAGAACCTTCTCATCTTCCCTGACTGGAACTCTTTCCCCATTAAACACCAGCCTCCCAGCCCTTGGCAGCCATGCCACTTTGTGTCTCCACGGGTCTGAGTCTTCTTGGACCCTCCTGTGGGTGACTCCTACTGCTGTTTGTCCTTCTGTGACTCACCCAGTGTGATGTCCTGCGGCTTCCGCCATGCTGTGGGGCGAGGGCTTAATTTTTTTTTTTTTTTTTTTTTATGTTTATTTACTTTGGGAGAGAGCAGGTGGGGGAAGGGCAGAGAGAGAGAATCCCAAGCAGAGCCCAACATGGGGCTTGAACTCATGAACTGCGAGATCATGACCTGAGCTGAAATCAAGAGTCAGATGCTTAACTGACTGAGCCACCCAGGCGCCCCTTTATGTATTTATTTCATTTATTATTACTTTAAAAATTGTTTATGTATTTATTTTTTTTTTTTTAATTTTTTTTTCAACGTTTATTTATTTTTGGGACAGAGAGAGACAGAGCATGAACAGGGGAGGGGCAGAGAGAGGGGGAGACACAGAATCGGAAACAGGCTCCAGGCTCTGAGCCATCAGCCCAGAGCCCGACGCGGGGCTCGAACTCACGGACCGCGAGATCGTGACCTGGCTGAAGTCGGACGCTTAACCGACTGTGCCACCCAGGCGCCCCTATGTATTTATTTTTAAGTAGATTGCACACCCAACATCGGACTGAGATCAAGAGTCACGCACTTCACTGACTGAGCCAGCCAGGCACCCCCTGGTTGTCTTTATAATCGAATGACAAGTGTCTCTCTCTCTCTGTTCCTCCTTCCCTCACGCTCTGTCTCTGTCTCTGTCTCTCTCTCTCTCTCAAAAATAAACATTAAAGAAAAATTTTTTTTAAAAAGGGGCGGCTGGGCGGCTCAGTCCGTTGAGTGTCTGACTTCAACTCAGGTCACGATCTTGTGGTTCATGAGGTTCAAGCCCCGTGTCCGGCTCTGTGCTGACGGCTCAGAGCCTGGAGCCTCCTTCTGATTCTGCGTCTTCCTCGCTGTCTGCCCCTCTCCCACTCACGCACGCGCACCTTCTCTCTCTCAAAAATAAACATTTGAAAAAAAAAAAGAATGAACAGCATCTGTGATATCGAGTGCACAAGGGAGAACTGGCCATTGGAAGTCATCAGATGACCAGGTGGCCGTCCAAGCCTAAAGTGCCCTCTAGTCCCTGTTTGCCCTCCGGCTCCTGCAGACGCCCGTTGAGCACTAGCTCCCTGGGTGAGGAGGTGCTGTGGGCGTGCACGCCTGCCCCCACTTCTTCAGGCTGGTTTTCTGACCTGTGCAGTGTGGAGAGAGTGTGTGACCCCCCTGTGACTCTGTGGCCCGTGTGCCACAGCTCATCATTGCAGGTGAGATGAAGGCACTCAGAGGTGAAGGCCCCCACATGCCTCCCACTGGGCCCACGGGAGGCCCACATAGGCCTTCCTGCTCATGTCGGTGTTTGCACTTGAAGGCTGAGCCCACGTTTTGGGGCAGACCCGAGCCCACCAGGAAGCATTTACCAAACGGTGGCTTCCTCTGAGCCCAACCTCTGTGCTGCCGTGAATAGGGCTGCTTCCGCTCCAGGCCCACGAGCGCCCGGGAGCCCTGACTGAAGCCCCTTGTTGGGCTGGGCCAGCGGTGAACGGGTCCTTTTGTGTGCGGACACAGTGCGCATTCTTCGCCCTTCACATGAGTCTGAGGGGTCTGTGTCGGTCCTCCCGGAGGGGCGGTGCTTGCTCATTGAGGCGCAGGGCACGGAGCAGACACCGTGCCGGTCGTGGGAAAAGCTCACCAGGAAGGGACTGCCCGCCCCCCCGACTCATGAGTCAGGGAGAGGTGGCCCTACCGGAGGGCCAGGCCTCAGGGGACAGGCACCTGCGCGGAGCGTGCTGGGGTCAGCGTGACTCGGTACCTCTGTACGGTTGATCAGCAGGAAGAGGGCTCTGCGCCTTCACCGGACCTTCTGTGTTAGCAAGAGTGTGTGGGGACGTGAGCTGCGTTCTCACGTGGAGTCAGAAAGTCCTAGCTACCATCCACATGGCCTTTTCCATTTTAGTTTACTTTGATCTGTTTTGAGAAAGCTTGAGTTGGGGAGGAGCAGACAGGGAGAATCCCAGGCAGGCTCTACACCGTGAGTGCGGAGCTGGACGCGGGGCTCAAACACCCGAACTCAGAGGTCACGCCCTGAGCTGAAGTTGGGTGCCCCGCCCACTGAGTCGCCTGGGTGCACCCCCGCCCCCACCCCTTGGCCCGTGGACGTCTGTTTGCCCCAGCTCCATTTGCTGAAAAGGCTGAACTGCTTTTGTGCTCTGCCAGCGCTTAGCGGGGTCTGTAGAGTCTGGCCTCCTGGCCCGTGCCTCCGCCACGCCGCGGGCCCCCCCCCCCCCCCCCGCACGCACCACGCGGCACAGACTCGTGCGGGGCGGCACCTCGCACCGTGTTCCCCTCGACCGATGGGGCTGCGGCTGCCGTGCTCCGTTTGCTTTTTCATGTAAGGTTTTGAACGCGCTCGTCCACACCCGCCAAACCCTTTTCTGAGAGTTGGGTGGGAACACACCTCCTAGGACAGCCAGAGCGGAGACGCGTGGCGCACCGGGGCGGGGGGCGCACCGATGGCTCGGACGAGTCTGCGAGTGAGCCCGCACGGCCCTCGCTGGAGTACAGCAGCCGGAAGCGTGAGCCGACCCACGCTAGGCCAGCCGCCCTGGGAGACAGAACCGAACTCACACCTCCCCTCTGGCCCGGCGCTCACGCGCCTGCCTGCGGCCCCAAGAAAGGTCCGCTTACGTGTGGCAGCTGGAAACTCCCCGCATGCAGCTTCTAAACAGAGCCTGCGTGTCCTTGCCATGGTTACCGTGAAGCAAAGGAAAGAAACCGAGTGCTCACACACCGCCGTTCGGATGGATCCCGAGGGAATTCTGAGCGAAAAGGGCCAGCGTCAAGCGGCTACAGGTTGTACGGGAACACTTACGCAAGACTGTCCAAGTGGCAGAATCCCAGAGATGAGAACAGACTGGTGGTGGGGTGGCCGTGGAGCAGGCCTGCGTACCGCGGGGACGTGGAGAGAGGCGGGCAGGGGGGTTGCGTGCAGGGGACCTGCAGAGAAGAAAGCTCCTGGTCGAGTGCAATAGTCGAGGCGGTGAGAAGGCTCTGCCCTGCACAGCCAGCTTCCTGGCTCTGAGCGACCCTCGAAAGGACTTCTCTGTACCAAGCTGCACCTGTGTATCTGTAACTAGGTCAAAATGCAGAGTTTCTAGAGCAATCCGTCCAGCCCCGGGGGGCTATACCCTCTGTGTGATCGTGACCCCAGTGACGCAGGGTGCCTGGCCCGAGTGAGAGGGGCTGGCTCTGCGGGGAGGTGGAGCTGAGACCCGCCAGCAGAGCTCTGAGCGCTCCCGCAGCCCGTGCTGGGGCTGGCTGGCGCCGCCTGCACCCCTGCCCTGCCGCTGCTCTTCCGCAGCCATCACTCCCACCGTCGTCCCGTGTGTCTTCAATTCATGTGACTCCGGAATTCCGTGTCCACGGCCTTCGGGAATCCTGGCAGGACCCTCTCTCCAGTCAGCCTCTTGTTTGCCGGGTGTCACAGGTTGACTTCTCCTAACACCACGGTGCAGGCAGATCGAACACAGGGGGACACGCTGCATGTGCTGGCTGGTGCTGGCTGGTTTCCGGGTTCTTTTCAGAAGTCACGGTTACGTGCTGCACTCTCCCCCGACACAGAAATGTCAAGTAAGCATCCTGGCTTGTCGCCTTCCATGGAGAATGCACACATACAGGGTTCTCGAGGATTTCCTTGGGAGGTGGGTGTGGTTTGGGCGTCCTAGTGGCTGCTTCTCGGTGACTGAGGGGTCAGTTCCTTGGTACGGTGGGTCCCAGGCCCGTGCACTCGGCCAGGCCCCTCACTGCTGTCATGCAGAGTGGAGTCAGTGACAGTCGGCTGGGAGATGGCAGTGCCTAACACTCAGGCCATAATTCTGCAACCGTTCTTTTAAATTTCACTTAAGACAGGTAGTTTTAAGTTATATTTGTCAGTGTCAACTTATCAAGCTTTTTTTTTACTAGCAAAAGATCAGGATATCTTCATTTTACTTATTGTTTAAGTGGGCTCTACGCCCAACGTGGGCTTTGAACTCAAGACCCTGAGATCAAGAGTTGCTCTGTTGCTCTGTTGACCGAGTCAACCAGGCGCCTCTGGCATTTTTCACTCTATTCCGGAACTTGTCAAGCATACATCAGAGCAGAGAGAGATGTGCGGCAAACCTCCACGTCGCAGGCCAGCCCTGTTCCAGCCACCCCGCTCCGTTCCTCTTCTCGGGTGGGTTATTTTAAAGCAAATCCAAATTTCTGAATCTTACGTGTTCTAAATCTTCTGTGCTCTGAACGTAGTTCTTTACATCCAGAGAGATGCCACAGTATCATCGTAATGCATAATTTACAAACACAGATACAACACTCAGATGTCCAGTCAGGCTCAGATTTGCCCCGTTGCTCCTTCGGCGCACTTCTGCAGTAGCTTTATTCAAACTGGGGTCCAGTCTGGTTCTCCTACAGATCTGGGCCATCGGTGGAGCTTTCTGTCTGCACTTGTTTTTAAACTCCTGTGAGAAAGCGAGGGCCTAAACGCAGGCTACAGACCAGCATTAGGGACAAAATGTCCCAGACGTCTTGCTGCAGTGGCTCTGGCCCACAGCCAGTGCACTGAAGGAGCGTGGGGACAGTGTCCCCTCGTTCCCCAGGCCTGCTGGGCAGTTCTCTAAAAACGAGGTCCCCCCCAGGCGCTGTCTGGATGGCAGTGCAGTTCTGGTCTGTGGTTCAGCCTGTGGGCCGACAGCCTGAGGGAGACGGGTGAATTCTTGCTCTGTGGGGATTTTGATCCTCATTCAGAACAACGTACGTGTCCCTTTCTTGCGGACCCCAGGGGAAAATCAGTCCCACCCTGTGTCCTGACAGGGGAGCTCTACCTGAACGGCTGTCATCCCTCCAGGAATGGGCACCACGGACCATGTCATTGTCCTGGCATCCACCAACCGAGCTGACATCTTGGACAACGCTCTGCTGAGGCCAGGAAGACTGGATCGACACGTCTTCATCGACCTTCCCACGCTGCAGGTCCGGGTGGCCGGGGGCCGGCCCTTCCTGGCCCAGCTGCGACCGCACAGTCCTGGTGCCTGTCTGTCCAGACTTTCTTTGGCTTCCCGCTCTTCCCACCGTTTTGCAGCTCATTTGGTTCACCCACATTTTCTCTTTATCCCTAAACATTGGGGCTGAGTTTTGTAGCAGAACCTCAGGAGTCTCGTCCTGACCCCAAGTCTGCAGGCTGGCCGTGGGTTTGGAACATGAGCTGTGTTGCCCTGGGAGCAGGTGCGAGCCCTGCCGGTGTCTCAGCCCCTCCAGCCTCCTTGGGCCTCTGGAGAGACGTCCGCCCTCTGGTGGCCAGGCCTTGGTGGTGCCCCGAGGCAGCAGGAACCAGCAGGCAGTGATGGCGACCTCACATGGGTGTCACCCTGGGTCTGACACTCGAACGGCTCCTAGGCTCTAAGGAGCAGAATGGAGCTCCCCGCTGCCACTGCTTCCAGAACAGCACCTTTCCCTTTCTCTGACCGCGTACGGAGCATTCCCATCAGGGTCTAGAAAACACAGAACGTCTACAAACCAGACGTCCTACGAAGTAAGCCCTTACTACGTGTGACCTAACCTTTCATTTTGAGATGCTGCCTGTGGCTCTCAACTGGTCTCACGTATGAAGGTCGGGAGTGACAAGGACAGGGATCTAACAGCCAGGGGCCCGTCTGTGGGGCAGGAGTGAGCCCACACTCGTGTCCTTTCTCTGCAGGAAAGGCGGGAGATTTTTGAGCAGCACCTGAAGAGCCTGAAGCTGACCCAGGCCAGCAGCTTCTACTCCCAGCGTCTGGCAGAGCTGACGCCAGGGTTCAGTGGTACGGAAGCTGGTTCCTGCCAGTCCTAAGGGTGCAGGCCTCCCCCAAGTGCCCCACATCCCCCGCTCCGGGGTGGGGGTGAGGGTGAGGGTGAGGGTGAGGGTGAGGGTGAGGGTGTGCACGGGGAGCCAGACCGCACAGCACTTCCCTCCCGGAGCGGCGCCAGAGCCCACGACACTGCCCCCGCCAGCGAGGGCGTTCAGGGCGCCCCGTGCGCGTGCCCGCCAGGGGGCGCTCCTGCCTTCCGGGCTCTGCACACTGGCTCTCGGGGCCCTCCTGGGCTCGGGCTGTGCACCCTTGATGAGTAGAATCGGATCACAAATCAGGATATTTTCTGCGCGGCTCTCATTTTAAAGGGCAATAGAAACAAAATCCCTTTTATTGTAATTTCTTCCCTTTGGACTTTTTTTTTTTTTATTTTTTTTTTCTTTTCAACGTTTTTATTTATTTTTGGGACAGACAGAGACAGAGCATGAATGGGGGAGGGGCAGAGAGAGAGGGAGACACAGAATCGGAAACAGGCTCCAGGCTCGGAGCCATCAGCCCAGAGCCCGACGCGGGGCTCGAACTCACGGACCGCGAGATCGTGACCTGGCTGAAGTCGGACGCTTAACCGACTGCGCCACCCAGGCGCCCCCCCCTTTGGATTTTTTTTATTGCCCTCAACTAGAATCTTGTGGAACCTGGAAAACTTCCCCTCAGTGCACGTGTGAATTACTAGCCGGAATAAAACAGCACGTGGTGCTCTGCGTGCTGACGACAGTTGTGCAGTAAAGAGCCCGGAGGTTAGGGTGAGGCTGGAAGGCACGAGGGGGAATGCTATGGGTCTGTCAGTAGTGTGGGTGGGGTCAGCAAAGGGCATGGGCGTCGCCTGCCCGCCTGTCTGCCAGTCGTCAGCCCCCTGCCCTCCCCTCTCACCCTCTGTGTGGACAGGTGCCGACATCGCCAATATCTGTAACGAGGCCGCGCTGCACGCTGCGCGAGAGGGCCACACGTCCGTCCACACGTTCAACTTCGAGTACGCCGTGGAACGAGTCATTGCCGGTACGAGGGACGTGTTCTCAGCAGGGCTGGAGCCCCAGGAGCAGCCAGATGGAAGGCAGGGTGGTGGGAGCCAGGTCGGCTTCCACATCATGTGACAGAAGCAATTAGCAAACAATTATGATCGGACAAGGGAACAGTACGCAAAGTTCTATTTTTATGTCAGGTTGTTACCACGAGACGTATCCTTAGTGTCAAATACCGAGAATCTGCCAAAGAGCAGACTCTTCAAGAAGAAATATAAAAGGATCTCCCACGGCCAAGGGCGAGTGGCACACAGCCCCGAGGTGGCCAGCGGTGCCCCCAAGCTGCAGGCCACCCACCGTGGGGCTGAGGCCACGGCTGCCTGGGGACCGAGGGTCTCCCGAGAGCTGAGCTCTGCTGTCCGCCTGTCTCTGCTTCGGGGTCTCGGCGGGACAGGGGCAGGGAGGGGGTGGCTTCCGGCAGTGCTTAATGGTCACTGCTCCAAGTGGGGTCCCTGGGTTTCTGTCAGAAGAGGGACTGACACGATCTCTAGAAGTTTCCGCGCCCTCCATGGCTTGTTCTTGAGCCGTGTTCGATCTAAGATACTGAAAGTTTTTTAAAAAGGGAAACTATTCCTTCCAAAGGTGTAGGAGAAGCACAGGCCTTGTCTGTGGAGGGGGAGCACTCAGTCATGAGTCATCCCTAGAAGGGGCTCGTCCCTGTCACCCTCCACTGGAGTTAAAGTCTGCTACAAATACCACCAGGTGCCCATACTGCCAGTTAGGAATTGGCGTGGACAGGAGGAACTAAAGTGGCTGTTTCTTAAATGTTTTTGTTTTTTACTTTTTAATGTTTATTCTTGAGAGAGAGAGAGAGAGAGAGAGACAGAGAGACAGAGAGACAGAGAGACAGAACACGAGCGGGGGAGGGGCAGAGAGAGAGAGGCAGACACAGAATCCGAAGCAGGTTCCGGCCTCTGAGCTGTCAGCACAGAGCCCAACGCGGGGCTCAAGCTCACAAACCGTGAGATCACGACCTGAGCCAAAGTCTGATGCTGAACTGACTGAGCCACCTGGGTGCCCCTAAAGTGGCTGTTTCTTACTACAAAGTCGGTTTTATACAAGCCCCTTATTTTTACGTGGGAATTGATACACTTGCAATAATGGTGTGAAGGCAAGAAAGACGCCTGTCAATACTGACGACGCTGGCCCTGTGAGCAGGCACCAGAGCCCCCCGGCCTCACTCTGCGGCCTGCCTGGGCTACAGCACGTCGCGTTCAAGCCCACCCTCGTGTGTAGATGCTCACATCACCAGCTCTGGTCGAGATGATTGAGCTGCTACAGCCAGTGTGAGGAAGGATTTATAACCTTGCAGTAAATGGAGGTGACCCTCCTACCAAATACCCCAAACCCAGAGCTGATCCAGGATGCCTCAAGTGGAAACTCAGGGAGGTGTGACGGTGTGACGGGAGCAGAGGGTCACCAGGTGGGAGGCATCGGGACTGCGGCTTGCATTGCCCGTCTGGGGGGAACGGCAGTGCACAGCCCAGAACCCGCTCGGGACCCCATCCAATCACAGCAGCCCCACGGGCCCCTGAGCTGAGGGTGTTCCTAAAGCCTGCAGGAGCTTGACTGGCCGCTCCCGCATTCACAGACGCACAAACGGGGAGCCTCCAGCATCCCCCTCACCAAATGAGCTTCACACAGTGAGGAACACAGTTCTTGGTGGTGGCTGGGGGCCGAGACGCGGGAGGCGAGCGTCCGGTGAGGACGTTGCTCTGGTGACACAGGGTGGAACTCTGTGAGGCCAGGCGGAGTGCCTGGGACACTCACCCGGGACCCTCGGACTCTCCGGCCCTCTTGCAGGGACCGCCAAAAAGAGCAAGATCCTCTCCAAGGAAGAACAGAAGGTGGTTGCGTTCCACGAGTCGGGCCACGCCTTGGTCGGCTGGCTGCTGGAGCACACGGAGGCCGTGATGAAGGTGGGCTGTCCCACGCGCGCGTGTAGCTGCGGGCGGGTCCGGGGCGTCAGCAGGCGTGAGCCCCACTGGCACTTGGACCACGCTGGCCTCGGAAGCACCGCGTGTTCTCGCTCGGAGAGAAGGCACGGTGTGAGGTGGACAGGGGCACAGGGCAGAGGCGACCGTGCAGGGTCCCTCATCCCGGGAGGCAGAGGGCAGGACACGTGGCTCCAGCTGTGGGGTGAGGCCACTGGAGAGCCACGCAACGACTCGGGGGCCCCCTCTCCTGTGTGCACCCTCAATCTTGGAATTAAGAACTGTCAAGTTTACCACCATCTCTGAAAGCAGTAATGTAACGACTCCTAACCTTAAGAATAGGTGCGTGGAGCTCACCTTAAAGAACTACCACTCTCATAAGCATTTGGGAGTTTGATGAAAATTTATTTGTATCAAATGCCTATAGTATAAACAACTCCTCCGGAATGGTGGATTCATGACCAGGGAACCGAGTGACCCTTCAGGAAAACGTGAACGTGTGGGAGGCGGGTGCGGATTGAACTGTGCCCTGCGTCCGGCCTAGAGGGGGCCGGCGGGTGCAGGGAGGGAGCCGCAGCGCCGAGCATCCCCAACACCGAAGAAGGGGACACGTGGCCACTGCCAGCCGGCACGTCTGTTTACTGTCCTTGAACTGCTTTTCAGAGGTGTCAGTTGTAGCCAAGTAGATTATTAGTCTGGTCGTGTCTGAGAGGCCTTCCCCCAGAGGGCCCGAAGTCCAGTGTTTGTGACAGACAAGTGGACGCAGCCGTCATTGAGGTGACCTGGGTCAGGCTGAGGACAGTCACCAAGGGTGTGACATTTATGGGACACTAAGTATTTCAGTAAGCATGATAAATACTTGAATGCAGTATCTCGAGAAAAGTTAATGCAGAAAGATCCTGGATGAAGTAAACGTAATTTAAAATTTCCTGTTTGACGGCCAAAAGATAAATCTGTCATAAGGAGAACCACCCCCCACCCCACCCCCACCCGGCCTGGCACTCTGCCAGTTGCGGATGTGATCATTACTTAGAGCATTTTACAGTGTAATTCGCTTAAGTATTAGCCTCTCAGCTTCCTCTCCAGAGCCCCTGCGTGCCAACCTGGTGCTGCGCTGGTGGGGGAGAAAGGCAAGGATGGTCTCCAGTCTTGGTGTCCCCAAGGGTGTGTGCAGTCCCATGCCCACCGCGGTGGGCGGTGACAGGAGGGCGGGACGACTGGCCCGGGGTGGGGCTGGGGCTGGGGCCGGGGGGCGGGGTCCTGTCTCCTCGGCTCCACCCGGGAAGCCATCTTTGCTGTGCTTTGCGTGGTGTGCAACCCCAACGGCACGTGAGCTGTTCTCCTTGGTCACAAAAGTGAGGCCGGTGCGGACTTGCTCTGCTTTGAAAGCCTCCACTTAAAGACCCGTCTTGCCCCACCCCACCTTCGTCCTCCTGCTCACTCGGCCACCTGGCACTCCGCAGGTCTCCATCGCACCGCGGACAAACGCAGCCCTGGGCTTCGCTCAGATGCTTCCAAGAGACCGGCGCCTCTTCACCAGGGAGCAGCTGTTCGAGCGGATGTGCATGGCCTTGGGCGGCCGCGTGTCGGAATCCATCTCCTTCAACAAGGTCACCTCTGGTGAGGAGCTGGCCCGTGCTGGTTCTGGCGTTCTCAAAGTGCTTTTACATCCGCCGCGCCTTCCTCGTGGGGTTGGGAGGGTGGCTTACACACGTACTTCTGAATTTCACCAAGTGTTCTCAAGCTACTGGTACAGGTGCTCGTGTTCCCAGTGACACGGGTTCAGCGTTGACAGGGGTGTTGTCAGAGCTGGACGCGTGCCGGGGAGCTGCCAGGGAAGCGAACCCAGAGGTGCACCCCACATGGTGTTTAGAGTTTTAAGACTCTGTCCTTTAAAGAACAGTAACAGGGCACAGTTGTCCCCTGGGTCCTCTGCGGTCAGGCCCAGGCCCGTGCCACTCTGCCGAGAGAAACCTCTTTCTCGGCCCCATGCTCCAGGGGCTCAGGACGACCTGAGGAAGGTCACGCGCATCGCCTACTCCATGGTGAGGCAGTTTGGCATGGCCCCAAGCATCGGGCCCGTGTCCTTTCCCGAGGCGCAGGAGGGACTCACGGGAGTTGGACGGCGTCCCTTCAGCCAGGGCCTCCAGCAGATGATGGATCACGTGAGTGCGTGCCGCCCCCTCTCACGGCGCAGTGGGTCAGGGAGCAGGTGTCTGAGGTGCTGGCGCTGTGCCGTCACGTGGTCCACGTGGTGGGCTTTACAGTCCTGACCCCTTGTGGCTCTCACGTTCTGAGCATCTGCTCTCGGGTGAGGACTTGTGCGGCCCCTGGTGAAACTGTCCGTGAAACACCCCAAATGATGCAGCCGGTGCCCAGCAGTCCCCACACCTGCAGGACACATGCACGCTCCCTGCGCGACCTGGCCGGGCCCACTTCCAGCCTGGTGCGCACGTGAGGTGGCCGCACGCTCCCCGGCCTCCAGGAGCTGGTGGGCGCCTGCAGCCGTGAAGGGGGAAGGGGTGGGAGGCAGCCTCCTGGAACAGGGGTATTCGCGGGGGATGGGGTCAGGGCAGGAAATGCCACTGGCAGCCAAGCTCTCCTGGACCCCGTGAGCCGGAGGTTGGCTTCCTGCCCCGTGGCTCTAACGTGTGCTCTGATGCCAGAATTCTGTGCCAGAATCAGGCACAGGAGATGTTGTGAGCATTGGTCTGCCGTCCTGCTCGTGACAGATCTGTTCGCCCATTGGCAGGAAGCCAAAGTGCTGGTGGCAAAGGCCCACAGGCACACGGAGAAGGTGCTGCGGGACAACCAGGACAAGCTGCAGGCGGTAAGGTTCTGGGCACCTGCCTGTCCTTCCCTCGGCGGGGGTGGGGGGCAGGCAACCATCGCCACACGGTGCTGATGTGGCTGTCACTCCTCGAGGGACTCTTTCCAGCACACACACAGCCACAGAAAAAGCAGCCGTTCTACACTCCCCCCAGTTCAACTGAAATCTCAAAGACCACTTGGGGCATGGCAGTCTTTTATTTTTCCTTTATTTATCTTTTGGGAGGGGGAGAGGCAGAGAGAGAGAGAGAGAGGAAGAGAGAATCCCAAGCAGGCTCTGTGCTGTTGGCACAGAGCCCGATGGGGGGCTCAATCTCATGAACCGTGAGATCATGACCTGAGTTGAAATCAAGAGTCGAATGCTCAACCGAGCCACCCAGCGGCCCCTGTTTTAAGTCATGTCTGTGCCACACATGGGGCTTGAACTCTTGACTTTGATTTCAAGTTTAGAATAGTCTTAGATTTATAGAAAAGCTGCAAATATAGCACAAGACCCTTCTACCCCATGGCCAGTTTTCTGTATCATTAACATCTCCCTTTAACATGGTGGGTTTTCTACCAGCTAGCGAACCAGTGTCGATACGTCATTAACTGAAGTCTGCGCTAAATTCACGTTTCCTTCGTTTTTATCTAATGTCGTTTCCTGTCCCTAGACCCCACTTCACTCTTGGTTGTGATGTCTCGTTACGCTTCCCTGGGCTGTGAATTCCCGCTTGCCTGCTGGCTGCCGGCTCTGGCAGTTTTCAGAGCAGTGGCTTGGTGGGTGTGGCGTGTCCCCCAGCTGGGATCTGTCTGCAGTTCTCAGTGAGGCTGGGAAGGCAGCACCTGAAGCGGGTGCCTCCCGTGTCCCTCGTAGAAGCAGGCAGCACTTTGTGGACAGGCCACATTTCCTCACTTCCTCATTCCATTCAGATGAGGCGCTGCTCCCCCAGGCTGGGGTGCTGCCCTCACAGTGCTGCCCCTGGGCCGGGGGGCTGTGGGCAGCGCAGGGACCTGCTGAGCCAGAACCCGCTGTTTACCAGGCCCAGGTGCCACACGTGCGCGCTGCGGCCGCTGCTCGGCAGGACTGGGTGGGGCTCCTCCTGCGGGGGCCCCGGGTGTCCCCCCTCTGCACCATGGGGAGCGGGGCACGTTCCAGGGCTTAGCAGCTCTGTCCCTCCCGAGGAAGCAGTGGCCCTGCTCAGAAGTGCCCGGGACGCATCCCTCATGGCCGGTGCGGGCTGTGCACACGGCCCCCTCAGCGTGCCCTCTGGGACCATGTCCAGGGAGGCAGAGGCTCCCTTGCTAGCCCCGGGCACCAGCACCCCGTCCCCACGTTCCAGCCCCCACTTGTTCCCCGACGTGCAGACACACGCACCGTGTTTGGTAAAGGAAACTAAAGTGGCCCCAGAGAACAGATTTGGGAGGGAAGCAGAAAAATGATGGAGGCTGGCAGCCGAGAGGCTGCCTGTAAGGTGCAGACGAGGGTTCTGTGCATGAGCTGCCCGCTTACACTGCTTCCCTGGGAAGCCGCCTGCCCAGGGCGTCCCGCTCCAGACGCCCCCTCCCTGCTGGGTGCCCGGCTCTCAAAAGGCTCCTCTGTTTCCTTGTCTGGGGTTCACACGCCACTCGCTGTGTTCCGTTAGCTGGCAAATGCCCTGTTGGAGAAGGAAGTGATAAACTACGAGGATATCGAGGCCCTCATCGGTCCGCCCCCTCACGGGCCCAAGAAGATGATCGCGCCTCAAAGGTGGAGTGAGGCCGAGAGGGAGAAGCAAGACGCCGGGGAGGAGGAGGCGCCTCAGCAGCCCCCACTTCGCGGGGAGGAGCCATCTTGGCCCAAATAGACGGGCCTCCTGGATTGTGCCTCGACCGTGCCGTGGGGACGCGGCGTCCCCCGCAGACCCAGGAAGGGAACGCCTCACTGAGTGCCCTGCCCCCGCCGTTCCTCTTTTGCCCAGACTGGTACCCCCTCCCTCCCAGCCCTCACTGGTCTCTGAAAAGACTTCTGAGATCTATTTATTGACTGCCCTCCCGGTGAGAGGTAAACGTTTTTGCAGATGACTTGGCTTTGTTAGATTGTTTTATCCATGCCGGGTACAGGTGCGCATGGGGTACAGGTGGGCATGTAGATCCGAACTCCCAGGCCAGTGACCCAGTGACAAGGTGGTTTTGTGTGGGAGCAGCTTGCTCCTGCCAGGAGTTCATGCGGGGGCTGTCCCAGCTGCTGGGACTTCATCAGAGCGCTAACAGGACCCCCGAGCCAGCTGCCGCCTGTCCTCCCTCCAGTGGGCCTGTCCTGCTGGCGCGTCCACAGCGCGTCGGCATCAGGGCCAGGCCCTGGGCTCTCGGGCGTTAAAATACTGCCACCTACTGCTGTGCAGACCCGGGCACCAGCCTGTCCTGCTGGCCTGGCCTCCACACGAGGGGTAAGCCCTGAGGCCTGCTGTGGCATTTGTAGTAAGTTCCTGGGGGAGAGTCCACCTTGCGCCACAGGGCCAGCTCTAACCCAGACATGGGGTCATGCGTTTCAGTTTAGAATGTCAGCCCAGGATAACCAACAGAAGAGCCCTGTTGTAGGAATCTGGGGGGAAGGCCCTGGGACGCCCCCTCACCGCAGCAAGCGAGGTACACTCGGTCCCCTCGGCCCCCTTGTGCCCAGGGGTGTGCCACACGCACTCCGGTGTCCCCACCCACTGCTCTCACTGCGCCTGCCCTCCCTGCGCAGCGGTGTTCGGAGCCACGGACTGCAGGTGCTTCCTGACAGAAGGGGTAGTTCGGCCGCCCATCCCACAGTACGGCCCGAGGGATGCAGTATGTAAGCAGGTGGGGGTCACACCCGAGGGAGGGCAGCTCTGAGAGCACTGTGGCCTTTGCCCCAGGTCCCCAAATTCACTTCCAAAGATGGATATGCAGTTAGGAGGGTTCTGGTCTCTTCGCCCCAGGGTGGCACCCTCCGTACCCTAACCATGGACGGATGTGGTCAAGCTTATCCCCCTCCTACTTTACCAATAAATTGGCCCGTGCCTCTTTCTTCTCTGGAAAATCGTTTGCTGACCACAAGATACACAGAAACCAAACGTAAATGGCACGAAAAGCGGCCCCTCCCTGCAGCGGAAGCAGGGGAGCCTGACTTCCTAGCACTCACTGGTGGGACGGGGGAGGTTCGCTATGCTGACTTAGAGAAGCTCAAGGCGTCTGCCGACTTTGGGCCCCCAAGTGGTCACAAGTGATGTCACCTCCGGGTCATCAGGTGCTCGAGCGCCAGAAGTCACACCTCCTCTACCATCTCAGGTGGGGACTGAGGCTGCCCCTCAGACTTCCTGTAAAGAGCCTCCTCCAACTGCATGTTGGTCTGGGGCAGCCAGACCACACGGGGCAACCGGCGTGTTCAACACCCGAGCCGCAACCCCGACCCTCTGCCCTCCACCCGGCAAAGGGGGTATAACATGGCCTGACTGTAGCTTCTGGAACTGGCTTCACCTGAGTCCGGTATGCGAGGTCTCCTCACCAAGAAAAACATGTTTTCTTTTGTTTGTTTTTTAGTAATCTCTACTTCCAACGTGGGGCTCAAATTCACGATCTGCAGATCAAGAGTCACACGCTCTTACGATTGAGACAGCCAGGCACCCCGAGAAAGTCACATTTTCAAAGTAAACGTGTGTTTAACACCATCAGCCTATTAACTTACATCCTTTAACAATACAAATTGTTCTCTGTAATCTACACTTGTACTTACGATTCTTTTATGTTCCCTAAAAGCTCACTTTTTGTTGCAGTGTAACAGACATGCACGTAAAGTTTGATGTTCGTATGTGCCGCAGGGCGATCACAATGAGCCTCGTTAACACCTGTCACCACACAGGTATTTAATCTGATGAGAACTCTTAAGGTCATACTCTTAGCAGTTTTTAAATAAGACATTTATGATTATGACACTAATATTCTTTCCACTGCCTTTCACTGACATCAAGTGTTCCTTCAGGTTTTAGGAACCTCTGTGTTAGCCTATATCTGATTTACGGGTAGGCCACGATTCTGGAAAGCTGAGATGATGGGTAGTTAGGAGTTCTGTGATTAAGCAGCGAACATTAGCCTGTCCTTGCTGTTATTAGGCTACTGCTTTTCCTAACTCAACCATCAGCCCATATTTGTATAACGTAACATGCAAATTTTACAAAGTGCTTTGGGATATAACCTCCCCCACTTCCCCAAACACTATAAAATCACTTCTGCTATGATATTAACTTAAAAAATCAAGGGGCACCTGGGTGGCTCAGTCAGTTCAGGGTCCGACTCTTGATTTCAGCTCAAGTCATGATTTCATGGTTCACGGGATTGAGCCCCACGTCCTGCTCTGCTCTGAAAGTGCAGGACCTGCATGGGATTCTCTCTCTCCCTCTCTCTCCAAAATAAACAAGCATTTAAAAAAAAAAAAAAAAAAGACCGTGTGTCTGACAGAGTTCCAAAAACTATTGTTGACAGCCTCAGGTGGAATTTCTCTGAAGCCAACACCCACAGCACCAGCTGGAAGGCACTGGTCAGGTGCAGGTGCTGAGTGACAAGGCACTGCTGGGAGTAACTGGGGCTCCCTCTTGCAAGGAAATTCTGGGAGGCTGTGCAGAGGACACTCCAACACCTTCAGGCATGTTTATCCAGGAATCCGTGGCTACCTTATTTATGTGCATGCAGTTTGCAGGGGCATTAGCTGGCTCCTTCAGTGGCCCCTGCAGGCCCAAGCCCAGGGCAAAAGCTCTGCAGCAGAGACGTGGCTGTGGAATTCTGTGCCCAGGGGGACACGGCCTGTCCCTATAGCTGATGATTTTTTAAATGCGTGGGCCAGCCAAGTCTTTGTATCAGAAGGATTCCTGCTTAACAGTTTAGAACAGTTCGGGGTGCCTGGGTGGCTCAGTTGGTTAGGCAGCTGACTTCGGCTCAGGTCATGATCTCGCAGTGCGTGAATTCGAGCCCCGCGTCGGGCTCTGTGCTGATGGCTCAGAGCCTGGAGCCTGCTTTAGATTCTGTGTCTCCCCCTCTCTCAGCCCCTCCCGTGCTCATGCTCTCTCAATAATAAATTAAACTTTAAAAAAAACACAGTTTATAACAGTTCATTTTCCTCTTTCCCAACAAGAAAGTTGAGCCTATTTCTAGCAGATTTCCTGTCAGAACCGTTTTTACTTCGCTATTGTGCATACTGTTCAAAGGAAGTAAGCGTGTGGAGTCTTCAAGCATGGGATCCTGGAGTCTGCATCGAGCATGCTGTGCGCAGCAGACCGAGGTCCTTGAATTGCAACTTCGCTTTCTTACTGCCAACTTGATTCTGATCAGTGTTTCTATTTTCTGACCTCGAGCCCCCAACCGGTGACCCATGGCAGCACCTCAACCATGAGCGGCCACAGCTCAGGTCAAGATGTGGCTCAGGGCAGATGGATCTGCACGAGTCTGGGGTCTGTCCGGAAAGAGAAACTGGGGATGGGGACAGGAGTGTGTTTGAGACTGAAAAGAACACGGTATCTGACCACGAAGATCCACTGAAAGGGGTCTGAGAAAGACCAGGGAGGTGCGGGCTAACACTTGATGGACTACGTTCAAGGAAAACCCGCACGGGCCAAGGCAAGTATGTATTGGGCAGATGTTTCCCCAATGTCCCTCTGCTGCAGTTACGGGGGTCCACGTTCCAGTTCCACCAGAAAGAAGGGACTTGTGAGGCAGATGATAATCCCTCTCACGGTTGTTGTAAGGACTGATGGAGGGATCACTTGCTCTCTCCTCTCCCGCACTGGCTCCCAGCACGTCACATGGAAGTGGAGCTGTGTGACATCCGTGACAGCCAGTACGTTCACTCACCCTGTACGGGACACCGCACGATGTGCTGTGGTCTAACACAGACTCTCCTCCCACTTCCCAGAAGGGAAAAATTCAAACGATGCCCAACATCTCAAAACTAGTACAAAGGTTCCCAAGCAACTCCAGCCACTTCCTTACTGACTCGCCAGTGACTCTCCAGTTGAGCCCATCTGTTTGTGAAAGCGGCAGACCAAATTTTAAACGTTACCTTAACGTCACAGGTAGATACCATTCCCAAGTTCACGAGAAGTACTTTCAGCCTCTCCTGTGCTGACAACAGTCACAAAGTGGGGCTAACACAGTCCTTGTCTCCTAACTGAGCACCCAGAGCTAGGGTTTGGACTTTCCTTGCGGGCTCAGCACATTCGTCTCAAGAGACTGCAGGTGCTTCATAAATTACACATGTTCTCTGTCCTTTCTACCTGTTCCGTGTCCCTGGCCAAACCCTGTAATTCCTCAGTGAATCTCAACCTGATACTTCTAACACCCAAGGGTGTCTCAATAGGGCAGAAAACTGTATCGGCACCCTATGTACTCAGTGAAGCACACAGGCCTCCACGTTTCTCATTTTGTGTCATAAAATTCTTCGAGTGTTAAGTTCTCTTAGGAAGAAGCTTAGCGTTTGGGGGGAGGGTGGGAAAGAAGGCGAGTTACCAGGCTGTAAAGGCTCACGGAAAGGGACAGGGTGTTGGCGGTTTCCTAGACTCACCCGGGAGAACGGGAGACGCGCAGGGCACAGGTCACGGAGCTATGTCGGGCTATTTATTGAATACATGTTTTCCATGACGCCCGTCTCTGCAGGGTCTGCAGTCCGTCACCCGGATTCTTACCCCGCCCTCTGCCCGACTCCGGGAAGGTACAGCGCTTGTACCGTGCAGCGTGAAAACGCACGCGAAGTACTTACGCTCCAGTTAGAGCACTCAACAAGTGTCACTTCTGGGTAAACAAAGAAGCACAAATGTTTCAAAAGGTTGGAAAGGCACAAAGACGGACGCGGAGGCGAGGCTTTAGGGTTAGGGGCACGTACCGAGTCCCGTGACGTGCAGGAGCAGGAAAGACTGGGCACCCAAACAGCCGCTGCTCTCCTCTGGCCTGGCCGTTCCTCCTTGAAGGCCGCGGAGTCCCGCAGGACCCGCCGTCCTCCCAGCACGGCCAGGGACCCAACCCGCGGGAAGCGGGAGGCGCCACGCCCGCCCAGGCCGCGAGGTCTGCTGGGAGAGCGTGGACGTCACTTCCGGGATCCCGGGCTCTGACTGGCCGGAACCCTTCGGCGCTTTTGATTGGCCGATCCCAGCACCATCCCAGGGTGCTTTGTGGTAGCAGTTCCTTTCCGCTGGCCGTTCTCCTCCGGAGGAGGTGAGTGTGCTCGATTCAGGCGCCTTTGGTTCTTCTGGTGGCATCCGCCGCCATCGGTGTAGGGCCGCGTCGGGCGCGGCCGCAGAGGGGCCTCGGGCCCCTGCCGCAGACGGGAGAGGGCCGTGGCCCGGGTTCTGGGGCCGGGCGGGCCGCCGCGTCCTGCCGGAGCCCGGGGCCTGACTCGCTCCCCTCTCCCGCGGCTCCCCAGGCCCGTAGGCAGCAGCCATGGCGCCCAGCCGGAATGGCATGATCCTGAAGCCCCACTTCCACAAGGACTGGCAGCGGCGCGTGGCCACGTGGTTCAACCAGCCGGCGCGGAAGATCCGCAGGTGAGCCGCCGCTGCCGGGTGGGGCCGCGGGGAGCCCACGGTCAGGTGCGCTTGAACCCCTTGGCCCGGTGAGCGCGCGGCCGTCGGGAGCGTGCGCCGGGGCCGGGCCGGGGGCCAGCTGACCGCCGCCCGCCTCTATCCGCCCAGACGCAAGGCCCGGCAAGCCAAGGCACGCCGCATCGCCCCGCGCCCCGCGTCCGGACCCATCAGGCCCATCGTCAGGTGCCCCACGGTGCGGTATCACACCAAAGTGCGAGCCGGCAGGGGCTTCAGCCTGGAGGAGCTGCGGGTGAGTGCGCCGCGAGGCGCGGGAGGCTCTGTTTGGCGGCCCCCGGTCCATGATGACATTCTCCGGAATCGCTGCACCTCCTTGATGAGAGCGCTTTTGAACCCTTTTCCATCTGACGGCCGGGCACCAGGGTGGGGGCGCGGGGAGCGGAGGCCCCGGGGTGGGGGGTCCTGCATCCGTGTCTGTCTGGGGGCAGGTGGCTGGCATCCACAAGAAGGTGGCGCGGACCATCGGGATCTCCGTGGATCCGAGACGGCGGAACAAGTCCACGGAGTCCCTGCAGGCCAACGTGCAGCGGCTGAAGGAGTACCGCTCCAAGCTGCTCCTGTTCCCGCGGAGGCCGGCAGCCCCCAAGAAGGGGGACAGCTCGGTGAGTGCGCCCTCCCCGCCGGGTCAGGGTAATCTCTGCGTCCCCGCAGATAGAGGGACGCGTGTGGGTGGAGAAGGGCAGAGCTCCTGGCGTTTCCCTAGTTGTGCAGAGCACCGTCTGGGTCCCATCTGGGTCGCCGTCAAAGCTGTTGGCTGGAGGCCGGGGGGTTAGGGGATTATCTTGTTTGCTTTGTAAGCTGGCTCACGTACAAACGCTCCCCCAGAGTCTCCGTGTCTCTGCTCGACGGAACGGCGGGGGTTCAGTGACTTGTCACCCAGGCCTATGTGTGTGCACCCGTAGGTGGGGTCGCCCAGCAAGCGGGGCTGTTGTCCAGGGTTAGAAGCTTGCAGCCTTTGGGGACTTGAGGTGAGCCCGGGTGACTCTTGTCCTTAACCAACAGGCCGAGGAACTCAAGCTGGCCACGCAGCTGACAGGACCGGTCATGCCCATACGGAACGTAAGTGGGCTTTGGGGGGTGAACCAGTGAGTTTTCGGGGCGGAGATTGGGTTGAAGGGTGGCAGCCAGGGCCTGTGTCAAGATATATGGGTTTGTGAAAAAGAAACCTTTTTTGACTTTGGGAGCAACACCCTTCACTCCTAAGAGATGAGCTCCTTGGGGCGCCTGGGTGGCGCAGTCGGTTAAGCGTCCGACTTCAGCCAGGTCACCATCTCGCGGTCCGTGAGTTCGAGCCCCGCGTCAGGCTCTGGGCTGATGGTTCAGAGCCTGGAGCCTGTTTCCGATTCTGTGTCTCCCTCTCTCTCTGCCCCTCCCCCGTTCATGCTCTGTCTCTCTCTGTCCCAAAAATAAATAAACGTTAAAAAAAAAAAGAGAGATGGGCTCCTTGAGGGGGGGCCTTGTCTTCTCTTTGGGGACTCATTTGTTGCACCTCCTTCGATTTTTTTTTTTTTTTTGTTCCTCTCCTTGCTATTTGAAAGGCCAGGCCACAGGTAATTGCACGTTTGGTGATCCAGGAGGTGACTGGGCCCTTGACTTTCTCTGCCAGGGAAGTGGGCCCAGGCCTCCCTCTGTCCATGTTCTCTGTTGTTGACGGTGACACAACATCTGTCTCAGCACACCCTCCCCCAACGGTTGTTCGCACAGCTCAGGGGCTCGCTTCTGCCTCTGCTGTGTGTTTGGCGGGCGCATTAAAGTCTGTCTTGGTGTCAGCATAGCCCTTCAGCAGTCGATGGGCAGACCGCGTGCGCCTCCACGGTTTCTGCTGTCCTCACATGCTGGGTTTTGTCTCCGGCCTCACTGCAGGCAAGGGTTTGACTCCTGTGCTCCGTTCCAGGTCTACAAGAAAGAGAAAGCCAGAGTCATTACCGAGGAGGAGAAGAACTTCAAGGCGTTTGCCAGTCTTCGCATGGCCCGTGCCCATGCCCGGCTGTTTGGCATCCGGGCCAAAAGGGCCAAAGAAGCTGCAGAACAGGATGTGGAAAAGAAAAAATAAAGCGCCGTTGGCAACTTGAGATACTTGCGGTCTCCGTGTGACAGCGGTCTCCCGTGAGGGGAGGGGCAAGGACGTGGGGATGTGTGCCCTTGCTGAGGAGACCTGGCAGGGGGTGACAGCATCTTTGCGGGGCAGTCCAAAGACCGAACTGCTTTTTTTTAGTTTCGGAGAGCGCATCCCAAGCAGGCTCTGCGCTGTCAGTGTGGGGCCTGACCGAGGCTCAAACTCCTAAACTTTGGTACTTTTTTTGCAGAGGTGTTACAAAGGTTCATTGGCTTCATTGTTAATGAGTACTTTCCAGTTACTTGAGTGTTTCAGGGGTCAGACCCTTCCTGGGCCTGTCTGCACTTCTCCTGTGCCCAGTAGCAGCCCCTTCACCCACATTTGCAAGGCATCCAAGCTTTGGTGCAGAAAGCTGGCCTTTGTCCATCCTGAACACGCGTTCGGGCTACTGAGCCTGTGTGGCGGCCAAGTGTGCCCTCATGGGCAGGCGGCACTGTCCCCAGACCCTTTGTGACAGCATGATGCCCGAGTTCCTTTGAAACCGGAGCTTGGTTTCTCTACAGGTGGGTACTGAGGTCCAGCCCTGAGCTGGTCCCTCATCCCAGCAGGGCCCACTCTGGGGACTGGCACTCAGCAAGTTTTGCTTCAGTGCTCCAGCCCTGTGGGTATAGGTGTCCACAAGCCATGAGAGGTGTGTGTTTCTGTGCCCGGCACCTGTGCTGCCACCTGAGTGTGTTTGGAACCAGATTTCAGATAGGTTTTCATCTAACAGATGATTTGGAAGGCACTTTACTCCACACCTGAAGTAAGTTTGTAAGGGGCTGACCTCCATGCTGCTGCACTTGGAGAACCTGTGTCAGGGAAGGGTCGGCTGACGGGTGGGAATTTGAGGCCAAGCTATGTCCTGGACCATCCTGTGAAGAGGGGATATCCTGGTGGCATGGTTTCCACAGCATTTGTGCAGAGAACCCGGTAAGGAGTGGGATTAAGCTACCTGACCGCAGGTGGCTCTACGATTGGGCTGGACCCCAGGCCTCCAGGAAAGTGCACGGCCGTGGCGTCCACCACCCCAGCACCTGTGATCCAACCTTTGGAGTAAGGGGAAGGGACCTTTGCGTGGCCTTGAGTCACCTCTGGACATACCCTGTCCCCCTTTTGGCATTGTGCTACCAGAATGAAGGGCCTTTCCTGCCCTCAGGAGCCCCTGGGACAGGCTGGACACCTGAGAAGCCTGGGGTAGGGGGCCCGCATGCTAGGACCCTGTTCACTGGGTCCTCTGCAGCAGCCCTCCTCTGGTTCTGTCACAGTTCTGGGTCACCTGAACTAAGCAGCTTCCAAGGGTCACTTAGCGCAGTGCCATGAACTTTCGGTGAGCAGGACCAGCCCCACCCCTGCAGGTAAGCTACTCGAGCCGTCTGGTAAAGCCAGGCGGGAAGTAAGCCGGATCCTAGGACTTGGGGCTCCTGAGCCCCACCAAAGGGGCTTCTGAAGGTGCCGGGCCCGGCTGGTTCTCCCCCCTGCTTGATGCGCTAAACTCCCTGACCTGCAGTTGGGAGGACTTCTTTCTTCTGCAGTCTGGAATGCTCTTGGTGGGTTCGAAGATTTTTACATCACCCAGGACTTGGGTGAGTCTGGTACCAGAAGTGATTATGGATTGGGCAGCCCAGCTGGTGTCCCCTCCGAGCTGTGGCCCTGTCTGGGGAGCAGGGGGCCCCGGCCCAGCCTTTCCCGAGGCTGAGGAAGGATCCTTGCGAGGTGGAGCTGGGAGCCTGGAGGGCAGGCGGTGCCAACCAGCCTGGAAAGTCTAAGTTCTGCTGGACTGGTGGTGGAACCCTGATGCCTGTGACCCGGTAGCTGGGGAACGACCGGGTGGGAGTGAGCTCATGCGCGTGGTAGGCACCGCAAGGAGGCTGGAAGGACGTCCCCCGCGACTGGTCCCTGTGTGTCCGTCGGCTCCAAGGCAGCCCTCGCCACGGCCAGGGTGACGGGGTCCTCTGTCAACTGGCCGTCCGTCCCCTGGCATTCCGGCTCCTGGAGGGTTTCGCCTGGAGTGTGTGCAGAACTGCCCGGGACAGATGACTCCTCACTCGGCTGTGTGTCTGGTGGGGCGGCAGAGGCGTGAGGCCACAGAGCAACAAGAAAACGGGGCCTCTGTCCTCTCTCTGGTGAGCAACTGAATTTTTCCAGCAAGCACGGCCTCTGATGAGGTGCCCCAGAACAGAGAACCGGCTGTGCTCTGCCCTCCCCCGTGTGTGGTTTTAGCCACTGTGTGTGGTCGTTTGATGCACAGCGTAGGAAACTAACCCTGTACAGGGCAGATTCCTTCACCCCTTTCTACACCCGGGTAACGTTCCACCAGCTGGTGCGCTCCGGGACACCCGAGCGGGGGTCCGACACGGAGTTCGGCTCGTCAGGCCGGTCGTGTGTAGGGTGCAAGTGCATTTTGAGGTCAGATTCCCAAAGTGGGTTCACGGGTGTCACAAGCTATGGCCATGGCGGCCCACAGGGGTGCCTGGGCTCCTGCCACCCACCAGATGGCCCGTGTCACACGTGTACCTCTTTGCCAGTTTTCGGATAAGCATTGTTCTGATAGAAGTTGCAAAGGTTTTTTTCTCAAAGTATTACTTGTTTTCTTTTTTTTATTTTTTAAGCAGTTTTTTTTTTTTTTTTATACTTACTTTTGAGAGAGAAAGAGCGAGGGTCCTAAGAGGGCTCTGCGCTGACAGCAGTGAGCCTGAGGCGGGACTCAAAGTCACGAGCTGTGAAATCATGACCTGAGCCGAGGTCAGACGTTTAACTGACACCCAGGCGCCCTATCCTGTAGTTGCTTTGTTAAAATATCTACAATTGTGGTGTTTTAAGGAAGAATTAAGATTAACACTAATTTCCACTTGCTTGAAACTGTTGTAATTTAGGGGAAAGACTACAGTTGTTTTAGGTTATTTAGGCTTTTTGCCACTTAACTCAGTTCAAGCCAGAGAGTAGGAGGTAAGTGCATGTGCAAAGGGGTCCGAGTTCTTTTCTCTACTTGTTTTGTGTCTCACACATTACTTTTTATTTACAGATACTTACATTCATCATGTTTTCTTTTATTGTTTCTGGATGTTTGCTTTTTTTTTCTTTTCTAAGTTACAGAAAATATGCTCTTTGTTAAAAAAAAAAAAAAAATCCAGAAAAGAGAAGAGAATAAACCAAAGTGAAGGGTCCCCTGAATCACCCCCACCCTCCAAGCACCTTGAACAGCTTCTGCATCTACCCAGAGTGGTTTCCATGAGGTTATATTCTGGTATAAACAGCTGGCCCTTTTGTTTTCATAAGAGCAAATGGCGCGGGTGCCCAGCTGGCACAGCTGGAAGAGCGTGCCACCCTTGATCTCGAGGTTTGTGGGTTCAAGCCCCACATTGGGTGCAAAGATCACTTAAATATTTTTTTGGCAGCAAATGGAGTCACACTGTGTGTGCTGCTCCGTATCATTCCAGATCTCCCACGTCTCTCTCCCTCCACTCCTGTGCCTGTAGAGGACCCCTGAAGGGGTTTTATTTAAACAGGCCTCTATAGGTGAGGAGTCCTGGAATGCTGTTGTTAACTTGCATTTCTTTATTATTTGTGAAGCTGAGCCTCTTCTCATATTTGCTGGCAAATTATCTTTGTGTGTGTGTGTGTGTGTGTGTGTGTGTGGTTCCTCTGTTACATTCTTTGTCCATTTTTCTATTGTGATGTCTTTTTCTTGAGTTGTAGCAGCTCTTTGCATATTAAGGAAATTTGCCTTCTGTCATATGTTGACGATTTTTCTTCTAGTTTATTCTTTAACTTTTGAGTCTTGCTTATATCGTTTTTGTTTTTGTTTTAAGTCATTGCTACACTCAACATGGGGCTCCTACGACCTTGTGATCAAGTCTTGGGTGCTCTACCAACTGAGCCAGCCAGGCTCCCTGAGCCTTATATGTTGAGTATGGTCTGGAGGGGGGATGGAGCACTGTCTTTTAGGAGACAGTGTGCTGTAGTAGGAATACCACAGCCTGGCCTCTGTAGTAGACATTGCTTATTCTTTTTTTTTGGCTTTTCAGCATCAGAACTCACGTTGGGAGCTTCTTTGAGTCCCGTGAGAAGCAGAACCCGCCTCTTTTGTAGGAGCTGAAGGCACCTACTCTCTGCCCTGCTTCCTGGCCCGCTTCCTGGTCACATGGCCAGGCTCCACACTTCGCAGACTGGTCCCCTGTCCCCGGCCAGGGCACATCCTTGGTGATGCAACCTCACCGTCCTCTCCGTGGTCTTGGGGTGCCCCCCACCAATCCCAGGGCTTCCCCAGTGTTTGGCTCCCTCAGCTGGAATCTGTTTCCAGTTGCTTGGAACTAGACCAGACATACTGAGCACGCAGACCCGGGTCTGGCTCTGGGCCTGCCTGGCACTGACCATCCAGGAGGCTTTCACTCGACATGCACCACATGTCGACCACATGCTGACCACATGCTGACCACATGCTGACCACAGGTGGGGCACCGCGTTAGGGGAGGGAATCAGGCTGCAGGATGTAAGCAGAGCCCGATGATGGGGTAGGCACTGGGCAGCAGATCGTCAGAGGGGCCGGGGACGGTGGAAAGTAAGGTGGAGGAAATTATTGGAGGACACGGAGATGAAGGGGGAACAGGCATTCATTCACTCCGGTATTGATTCGGCACCTACTGTGTGCCAGGCGTCGCCCCGGCTGCAGGGACTATATGTATCTGCCTTGTCTTTGTGGGGTTTTCGTTCTGATGGATCCCCAGACACAGGCTCTGGCAGGCCCGCTCTGTCCCCTTCCTGCAGTGTTCTGGGCACACGTGTGTCACGGGTCAGTGGCGGGACGGTCAGAGCCCTCTGCCCTCAGGTGCCTGTGGCTCCTCGCCCCCCCCCCCCCCCCAGTGTGTCTTCTCCACGTGGTCCTGGGGCGGAGCAGGGAGTGCACAGCACGTGTTGAACGCCCCCTGCAGGCCAGGCCCTGGGGCTGCCACCGTGAGTGAGCCACAAGACCCCTCTTCACAGGTAAACCGGAACAGAAAGTGGAAGCGCGGGGTGGGGCAGCTGCCTTGGCTCCAGAGAGGAAGACCGGCGACCCGGTGCCAAGCTGCAGGGGGACAGGTGGCCTGGGGCCTACAGAAGGGCCGTCAGCCTAGGAAGGGAAGGCTGGCCTGCCTTGCAGAGTCTTCTCCAGACCTACACTTCCCGGTGGGGGTCCGGGTGCCCCCCCCCCCCCCCGGGACATCCACCTTCTCACGGCTGCTCCTCCAGAGCGCTAAGGTCCGGGACACATGAGAGGGGTCTTGGTGACAGGCATCTGATCGGTGCCCGAAGGCCATATGGGGCTGTGGGAAAGGGGTGTGTTAGCCCTGGCTCCCCACTCTCCCCTGCAGAGCCTTAGCTGGAGCCCCTCGTTTTCAAGCCTCAGTTTCCACAGCTGCGGAGGGACCCTGATTCTGGAGTGCTGGGGGCAGACAGAATGCGGCATAGCTCCTGCCCTTCTGGAAACTTCCCCAGAAAGGGGGATGCTTTCTGGGGAGGAGGAGGCAAAACTGGGTCACTGATGAAAGGTCTGGGGATGGAGGCAGTGTCAAAGCGCCACCCAGGCGGCTTTTACCGAAAATATCATCAAAAGCCCCGGGTGAGTCAGGTGAGAAGAAAACCAGGACGTCCTTCAGCCGGAGATGCCAGCCCCGTGGACGCTGCACCTGCCTGCCGCCCTGACCCACACCACCGTCACCCCCCCCCCCCCCCCCCCCCGGGGACCCTGTGGGCAGCTGTGTCCTCGTGGTCTGCCTGTTCCGGCCCTGGTCCTGTGGTCCCTGCCAGCTGACGTCCACGTCCTGGTCTGATACCGTCCCTGAAGTGTGTAGCTGGACCCAGCAGCTTGCCGCTACTTGAACAGAGCACAAGTGGAGGGCACCAGGCTGAGACAAGGTTACCGTGGCTCCTTGTGGCTCCTTGTGTCAACCGCCTCCCTCCCCCTCGGATAACTAGCCCTGGGGAAGCAGGCCGCTGGGGTCCCCGGGGCAAGCCCCAAGCAGGGGAGGCCTCCTAGGTCAGGGGAACCCAAGAAAGGGACAGCTGGTTGTGGATCACCTCTGGCCTGTGGCCCCGGCCTTGGCAGGCGCTCTATACCCTCACAGTCGCCTGTGACCTCCCAGGGGGTGTGGGAACAGCAAAGCCCCTGAGACACACTGGGGGGCCAGGATGGGCCAAGGAAGGCGAGGTACTAGGTTCTGAGTGGCGTTGCGGGGTCCAGTTGGAATCCCAGCTCTGCCCCTGCTGTGTGACCTCAGGCAAGGCATCACCCACTCTGAGCCGTGGTCTTCTCATTGACAAAACAGGCGATACCACCTGCCTGGCAGGGGCTTGGGGCAGGAGTGGATGGCAGCCAGGGACTGAATGTGGGAAGTCACCAAGATAAGGGACACAGTGTCCTTGGAGGAGAAGGGTCCTGTCAGGGCTCCTTGTGTCTGAATGTGTTTGCGCTCAGGCATGTCTGTGTGTCCATGTCACGTGCATGTCTGCACGTATTTGATGCGTGTGTGCACATGGTCAGTGAATGCACGTGTGCATTTGACATGTACGTGTGCCTGGCCCATTGTGTGCCCGTGTGATCCATGTGTGTTGTGTCTGTGTGGGGTGTGCACGTGCGTGTGCGGTGAGGGAGGGAAGTCCCATCAGCCCTGCCTCAGTCCCGGCTCTCCGATGCTGTCATGACAACATGGCTGAGGGTCTGAAGCCCAGCTAGGACCACAGACTGCGTGTTGTCCCAGCCGGGTGGGCCCTCTGGGTGCGACTGTCTGATTTCTAAAGTAAGACAAGTGCCAAATCTTGTAGGAAAACAATCCAATCGAGAGAGGTTGCAGATGTTCTGAGAGAAAATAGCATTTCTCAGGAGGAAAGAAACAAAGGAAGAGAGTACGTTTGCAACCAGCTTATAAAAGGAAGAACCCAGACAGCCATATGTAGCCTGTTGCCTTTCTGGAAATCCCGTTGATCCCCCCACCCCACCCCTGCCTATAATTTCTGCAGTCGACAAGCGTTCCCAAACAACCTCTTGGCTTGTGGGGCGGTGGCCTGCGGTGGCCCGCGTCCTCCGCCTGATGAGGAGCAGGACCGGGGCGGGGGGCGGGGGGGGGGGGGCAGGTGCGCATACATGCAAAGACTTGCCCTGAGCTAGCACGCCTCTCACACACAGCCTGGAGGTGACTCTACTCTTGTCCCACTTTCCAGGTGATCCTGGAGGCATGAGTGGTTCTGGAACTTGCTCGAATTCAATGCTGTGGGACAAGGGCCAGGAGCTCGGGGAAGCCTGCTGGAGTCGGCTGGTGGAGAGCACAGTGGCCTGAGATGCCAGTCGTCCAAAGCAAGGATTCTTTGGAAGCATCGAAAGAACCAAATGGGGTCACCTGCCTGGGGAGCTCGGGCGGTTTCAGCTCAGGGCATCACCTCCAGGTTCAGGAGTTGGAGCCCCGTGTCGGGCTCCGTGCTGACGGAGCGGATCCTGCTTGGGATTCTCTGTCTCCCTCTCTCTCCGCCCTTCCCCTGCTCGCTCGCTCGCTCTCTCTCTCAAAATAATAAATAAATAAACTTAAAAAGAACCACATGGGAGTTAGTTAAATGCCTCAGGGACGGTTGGTTTGATCGGCTGATCCCTCAGTGACCCCTCCCGAGCCCCTGGCTGGGCGGGAGCTGGGTTAGCGGGTGCCAGGGTGAGGCAGCAGGAGTAGGGAGGCAGGCCAGGGCTTGGCAAACGTTGTCCTCAAGGAAGAGGTAGTTAAGCGTGTCAGGCTCTCTGGGCCACAGCTCCTCAGCTCTGCTCTGGAGCAAACCCAACCCCAGGCAAAATGTGAGCGGACAGGCGAGGCCGAGCTCCGGTGAACCCTTATTTACGGAACAGGCGGCGACCAGACCGGGTCCCCGGTAACCTGCGGTAGCCTACTTTTATTGAGGTAGAATGCCGGTCCGTTTGGGCTGCTGAAACCAAAATACCACAGACTGGGCAATTCTAAACAACAGACATCCACTTCACAGTCCCGGAGGCTGAAAGTCCAGGATCAAGGTGCCGGCAGCCTCAGTATCTGGTGAGGGACTCCCCTTCCTCGTGTGTCCTCACGTTGGCGGAAGGGCGAGGGGGCTCTGGGGGTCCCTTTCTCAGGGCCCTAACGCCACTCATAAGCCTCCACCCTTACGGACCCAAGGGCCTCCTAAAGTTCCCACCTCCTTTTTTTTTTTTTTTTTTTTAACTTTTTTTAAGTTTATTTATTTTGAGAAAGAGACTGCGTGAGCAGGGGAGGGGCAGAGAGAGGGAAAGAACCTGCAGCAGGCCCCAGGGTCTGGGCTGCGGGGCTTGAAGTCACAAAACCACAAGAGAGCGACCTGAGCCGAAACCAAGAGTTGGACGCTTAACCTACTGAGCCACCCGGGCCCCCCGCCAAAGGTCCCACCTCCTAATACCATCATATTGGGGGTCAGGATTTCAACACACGAATTCGGGGGAGGGGCATAAATATTCAGTCCATGGCATGGAAGAAGGCCATAAACCGTTTATAAAAGAAGAAACAAGTTACAAACAGAAATAGTTTGCGCAAAGACCTCATTCAACAAACGTACTGAGCACGTAGTACGTGCCGGGCACAGTCCTGGGCCCAGGGACTCAACCGTGACATGGCAGGCTGGTCCCTCACGCTGACAGTCTGAGGAGCCATGTGGTAAGGGCTCGGACGCTGGAGGCAACTTTTGAAAAGTAAACACAGACTTGCATGGGGAAAAGGCTGGAAGGGCAAACATCACAATGGTGTTTATGTCTGGGCGCTAGAATTCTTGTTTCTACGTGCTTCTCCATGCTCTCTAAGTTTGCGACGTGGAACGTGTACTCTTATTTCCTGTACAACCATAACAACAACATATACGAACGGGGGTCTCCTCTCCCATGTCTGGCTGCCGGCCCTCCCCCTGCCCCTGCCTTCCCGGCCCTCCCTTGTCCCCAGGGTTCTTGCGGGCTGGTGGGTGAGGAGGGAGCCCCACCAGCGCCGCGTGTCCTGGGAACTCAGGAGGGCCACACTGGCCCAGGCCTCACGGACCAGGGTTGCGGGAAATCTGTTGTTTCTTCTGTGGCTTCCTTCCATTAGTGCCCTCTGGAGCCGAGGCGCAGGGTCACCCCGTGGAGACAGCCACGTCCTGTGAGGCTGTGGCCGGAGACCCCAGTGGGCCCATTAAAATCTCCCGACCTCAGACGCTCCAACTCCCCAACTCTGATGGTCTTTCCTCTCTCCCCTCGATGGAAGTGTCACCTGTTACTGTGGTGCTGTGTGATGTGTGTGTGATGGTCAAGAACCGAACCGCGGTCAGGACCGATGCCCTGCACCCCCACTGGCGAGTCAGGTGTCCCAGGGCAGGTTGCCGAACTTTCAGTGCCCCCTGCCCTCACCTGTGGAATGCGGCTGACTTCCACACCGCTGCGGTGAGGGCGGAGGTGTGCAGCGGGGTGGCAGGTCCACGGCCATCCACACGGGACAGCCTCCACCCGTCAGCTGCAGAGGTCAAGCGTGGAAGTTGAGCTTGGGGGAGCCGGTCCTCAGGGGAAGGTCCCCCGGGTCCTGGCAGACTGAGGAGCCCGGCAGGGAAGCCCCTGGGCCCTTGCAGGAGAGGCCGGGCCAGGCAGCGTGGTGCTGGGTGCCCACCTGAGCCCGGGCCCTTAGTCCCACGGACGTTCAGAGAGGCCAGGAGACCTTGCCCAGCGTGCACGTGGGTCCGCCTCGCGGAGGAGCTGGCTCTGGGAGGCCTGGGGCCTGTGAGCCCAAGAGCCACCACCAAAAGCCCACGTGCGTGGCTGGTGGGCCCAACACGACTTCCCTCGGCTCCGAGAAGCCGGTCTGCGAAAGATGCAGGCGCCAGGGGGCCGGGGGGGGGGGGCCCCCCCAGGCTACTCACGGAGGAGAGTGGCTAGCCCTTGACAGCTGGATCCCAAAGCTGTCTGGCCCTGTGCCGGCTCCCGAGAAGGAGTGACGGGGAGGCTGGATGGGGCACAACGGGGCACTGACGGGTCTCAAATCCCTCTCTGTGTCTCACTGCCCTTTGCCTCTTTCCCTAGGTGCCCAGGAAGTAGGCCTTGTGCGGGAGACCAACTCGCTAACCCCAGCTGCAAGGATTTCCCTTTTTTTGCCAACCGGCACATGGCGTTTGGCTGCCAGGTGTGCCTGGGGTTCAGTCCCGTCATCTCTGTGCCAGGATGCCGTCCAGGCACAGGGGCTGGGAAGACCTCTCCTGCCTGACCTTGTCTTGCCGTTGGCAGGCCCTCTGGCCTCAGAATCTTCTTCTGCAGCCCAGGAGGCCAAGGCTGAGCCCTGATCAGCCCGAGGGCATAGAGCCAGGCACGCCAGACGTGGGTCTCCGCTCCCCCCCCCACCCCATCCTGTCGGTCCACCTTAAAGCCTCTCCTTGTCCCCCTCCCACTATGGCTTGGGGCCAGATCTGTGCCCTATTTTTAGGCAAAAATTGGCAAAGAGAATGGGTTGGGACGTGGTTTCTGCCTCTGTTAACACCTCCTCTTCTGCAGGCCTTCTGCTGCGGGTGGTCCAGAGCAGGGCGGGGCGGGGGGGGGGGGGCCCTCCCATGGCACCCAGCAAACGACTGCAGCGGATAAATGGCAGGGCGCCAGGCACTGTCCCGGTCAGATTCTGACCCTCAGCCCCGACACCCCCAGGGCAGCAGGGGCTCCCCACTCTTGGACCTGTTCTTTCATTTCCAGCCCCAGCCGAGGGGGTGCCTGGCACACAGTGTGTGCCCAGGAAACGCTTGCTGATGGCAGTGATTCATCACCAGATGCCGCGGGGCCTCGACATGGGCTCCTGGGGAGGAAGGCGGGGAGCGCTGGACCCCTCCTCCCCGGCCCTGGGGCAGCCAAGTGCCCCCGCCCCAGAGGGCCTGCGCGGTCTGGGAGGGCGCTGCCTGCCCTGACCCCAAACCTCTCCGCCGGGTCCCCACCCCCCCACCCCGAGAATTTGAACCCGGTGAACCCCTGGCAACCCCCGCTGCGGGACTGAGGGCGGGGTCTGGCCTCCCGCAGACCCCTCCTCGCCCGCGTCCCGCCCCTCCACCGCTCCCCA
>NW_024412421.1:37838321-37849321 GCF_014898765.1 Herpailurus yagouaroundi
CCCCCCCCCCCCGCCAGGCTTCGTCCCTTGCGCCGCCCCCTCCTCTGTCCCCCTTTCCCAGCCCCCCTCCCGCCGTCCCCGCGCGGTGGCGGCCGCCGGAGCCACGTGTGCGGGCGTGCAGGGAAGCGCGGCCACGCCTGGCCCGGCCATCATTCCCGACGCGGCGGCCCCTCGGTGCGCCCGGCCGGGTCCCCGAGCGCCGGGTCCCCGAGATGAGCGCGGGCTCGGAGCGCCGGGCGGCGGCGGCCCCCAGAGCGGTGCCCGCGCCCCGCGCCTCCAGGGTGGAGCTGCGGCTTAGCTGCCGCCACCTGCTGGACCGCGACCCGCTCACCAAGTCCGACCCCAGCGTGCTGCTGCTGCTGCGGTCCCAGAATCAGTGGGTGCAGGTAGGGGCGCCAGCCGGGCGAGCCCAGCGGCGACTGCGGGCCTGGAGCTGCGGACGCGGAGACAGGAGGCGGTGGGCAGGGGACCGGGTCTAGAGAGGGGGTGTCTGGCACTTGGGGGCGCTGGACCGGAGGCGACTGAGAGGACCCCCAGGTAGAGAGAGGGAGCACCCCAGTGCGGTTGCGAGCAGGTTCCCGTTTGGGGGGCTTGGGGACAAGAGTGAGGCACCCAGGCTTGAGGGTGCTGGCAGGGGGCTTTCCTAAGGGGCACAGAAGGGCCTGGGGGCTGCAGAAGTGAGTGGTGTGGCTCGAGTGGTGACACAGGGTGGGCCTGGGCTCGTGGGTCCCCCCGGCCTGCGGGGCATGCAGGAGGGACACTTCTCTGCCAGGTCCTCACCCATCAGGCAGAGGCACCCAGACCGCAGACCAGGGAGCACCGAGGGCCCGGCAAGGCTGCTGGGTTAGGGGGAGCTGCTGACAGAGTCTGGGGCACTAGGGAGCCAGAGATTGATCTCTGGCCCACCTGGAGGGCAGCCAGTCGCCTGCTCTCCTGTAGGGTCCTGCGGACTCCAGCATGAGTGCCGAGCCCCCGGTGACCCAGCGCAGTGCACGTGGCCGGGCTGGGACAGCTGGGGTCTGGTTTGTGCTCCCCACAGACCCAGTTCTTCCTGTGATACCTTCTGGTCCTGGGGGTCACTGGGGTGCCTGTCCAGCCTGCTGCCCCTAGTCACCCCCAGCCCAGCCCTCCCCGTGTGCAGGTCGTGGCAACAGCTCAGGGCCCTGTGCGTTGTGCAAAGCGCTGTCTCAGTCACCACTCCTGTGTGCACATCACCTTGAAAGGCCAAGAAAGGCGGGTTGTGGGCTGGAGAGGTTGGGGGTTGAAGCCTCCCTGTGCTCTAGCGCACCCCCTGGGGAGGACCTGGGTGGGGAAGCGGGCAGGACGTGGTGGAGGCAGACCCGTGGGGCCCCCACCTGTGAGGACACAGTGCTGGAGGCTCCAGGCGCCAGCTTCTGGGGACCTGCTTTTTGCTCCCCCGATGCCGTGACCTGATGCGGTCTCTTGTGGTCTCTGGACCACCAGCCTCCTGGGGCCGCAAAACCCTGCCCGTCTTCGGCCTTGGAGGCAAAGGGCCTGCCCCAGCCCAGTGTCTTTGGGGGGGGGGGACACTGGGGAGGATCTGTGACGAGGGGTGTCTGTGCCCTAGCCTCCCATTAGTCTTTGTTTCTTGGCCTTGGCACTACTGGGTGCGGATGTCCCTGAGAAAGCCTGGCCCACAAAGGCCCCCCCATCTGAGAGCGTGGGAGTTTGTGGACACTGGAGGGACCCTCCCCAGGCTGGGCTGTGCTTTGGGGACAGAGAGGAGCCCAAGATGTAGGAGAGATATGGCACCCAGGGGGAGTCTCTGCCCCCCACCCCAGTCTCCCTGCCTGCCCAGCTGGGGAGAGATCTCCATTTTGGGTTTGTCCAGCCCAGGATTCTGATCCAACTCTGTTCCTGATTGGACTGCTTTTGCACGGGACCCTTCCCCCCTCCGAGCCTCAGTTTCCCCATCTGTGACGGGGGTGGAGCAGGCTGTGGTGGGCATGACATGAGAAAATGCAGAGACTGCAGCCTGTGGCTGGACAGGGGTGGGGGTCTTTATTTCAGGGAGGGAGGTGCCCCCCCCCCCCCCAGGGGTGGCCAGAAGCCGCGTGGGGTTTGGAGTCCTGAGGATTAGAGTGCAGGTTGGTGGGGGAGGGGGACTTCCCAGGGAAGTGAGTCCTTCAGTGAGCGGAGGCTGCGGGCCAGCGCCGGGCACAGGGCGCTAGGGAGAGGCGGGCGGGGGGCACCTACTCCTGTGGGGCCCCCACACTGGCTGCTTGCAGGTGGACAGAACGGAAGTGGTCCGGAGCAGCCTGCACCCTGTGTTCTCCAAGGTCTTCACGCTCGACTACTACTTTGAGGAGGTGCAGAAGCTGCGCTTTGAGGTCTATGACACCCGGGGACCCAGCGACCTTGGCTATCAGGACGATGACTTCCTTGGGGGCATGGAGTGCACCTTGGGGCAGGTGGGCTCCATCAGGAGGGCAAGAGAGATCCTGGAGCGTGGAAAGTGCAGCTGGGCTAATGCTGAGGGGGGGGGGGGGGGGGGGGGGGGGGGGGGGGGGGACGGCGGTGCTCCAGGCTCCTCGGAGGTCCCTCCCTCCGGGACAAGTATCCTGCTCTGCCCGTCTCCATAGTGACTTCCCTTAAAAATTCCTTATTAGTTTTAAAAATACGTAGTTTTGAGCTGGGTAACACATTCATATAATTCAAAATTCAGGAAGAGTGAAAGGCAAGCCATGGGACGCGCACCCTCGCCTGTCTGCGAGTTCACACTCTCGCGTGAGAACGTGAGGGGGTATTTGTTCTCAGTGTGTATATACGTATATATTTTAACACAAAGTACGGACTCTATTACTGTTCTGCACTGTTTTCTTTGCTGCCATGGCACGAGATCACTTCCACCCCGTGACGTCAACGTGTCCCCGCTCTGCCCTGCAGCCGGCCGGCCAGCCCGCTGGGGGCTGCTGTCACCAGAGGGACAGTTTGCAGTCCTCAGATGATGTCCCGTCCACTAGCTGTTCCGTTAGCCGCATGGCAAGAGTGCTTGCCAGCCACCACTGAGACAGCCTGGGCACCGGGCTGCGGGCCACACGCTTCGCTCTCAGCCTGTGATGGGAGATGCTTCCTTTTTACGGAGGCATGATTTCCATCCAGGAGAACGCGGAGACCTTAAGGGTTGATGTTGATGAGTTTAGGCACCTGTCTTCCTGCCCGTCACCAGCTCACATCACCCTACAGACCCCACCTCTCCAGCACGTCCCTGCTAGTTTTGCCTGTTCTAGAACTTCCTGTTCATGAATCACACAGTGTGTTCTCATTTGTGCCCGGTTTCTTGCACCCAGCGTGATGTCTGCATGACTCATCCCCATGGCCGTCTGCGTCGGAGCTGGTCTGGGGTGGGCCCCCTGTCATCCCATTTTAGAGATGACAGCACGGATCACTGCACAGCAGCAGAGCGGGATTTGACACGTATGCACGGACTGCATGTACACACGGGCACGAGTGCACGGACGCGTGTATGGATGCATGCACGGACACGGAGAAACATGTGTGAGCACACACGTGTCGGGACCGACTTGTAAACTGTAGACAGTGACAAGGCCCATCGAGGCCGGCACGGCCCTCAGGGCAGCTGCAGTCAGTGGTCAAGGGTATGGACAGTGGCCCTGAGCCCCAGTTGCGTGACCTTGAGCAAGCCCCTGACCCCTGTCCGAACCTCCAAGCATCAGGCACCTCAGTGGGTGTTTGAGGGGACCAAGAAGAAAGAGCTTATTGACCCTACACTGGTTCACACAGCAGCTTTCCCACTTCTGATCGGAGAGACCGTAGCCGTGCAGCCCGTAAGTGGGAGAACCTGGGGCCACACGGCCTCCCTCCCTTCACACCTTGCGGAGAGCTTTCCCACCCTTAGCCCGTTTTGACCTTCCGGCACGCAGGCCATGTTCCCGTGTGCTCGGAAGCCGTTAGGTAGGCAGGAGCCGAGGGGCGGGTGGCTGGGAATACGCCGTGTGCTGTCTGGACTTAGCTCACTTTGCACGGTCGCCCCCCCTCCGGGAGCTGGCCGCAGGTGGGGCCAGGTGAGCACTGATGAGCACCGGGGGTGCTGTCACCACGGCGATAGCGCGTGTTTCTGCGTTGGCCAGCAGCGAGTGGAGTCCCCTACGAAGTCATGGGCACTTTGGCAGCCGTGGGGCGGGGTGGGGGCGCGGGGGCGCGGCGGTGGGGGGAGGGTGCGGGCTGTCATCCTTGAGCTCTTCTACAGACCAGGGCGCCTACTGCCTCAGTGCTGCCCTCTGGTGAGCAGGTGCCCTGGCTGCATACAGCTGCCCCGTGTCAACTCTTGGCCCCAGTTAGGGGCTTGTGGCCAAATGAGGGCCAGGTGAAGGGGAGGGGGTGGCCCAGGTGGGCAGGGGCAGGGGGGAGCCCACGGGGAGGCCGCACAGGGTGGTGGGGAGCCGGGTCGCACTCTTGCTCCCCACCCTTTGCCACCTCCACAGCCGGGAGTCCAGTGTGGCGCCCAGGAACCCCCTCGGCCCCCTGCTGGCCGGGGGGGGGGCTGTTTGAAGCCCCTCGCTGCCCTTGGGGCAGGGACCGGGGACACCCCACACAGCCTCTCTGAGCTGCTGGGGAGCTGGGGCTGGGTGGGCGTTCCTGGCCCAGCACGTGGGGCTGTGGCCCCGGGCGGTGCCTCCTCACTGAGCCTGTCTCCCCTCCTGACACGAGGGCCAGGTCCGGGCTGAGGGGTGGTGGCCACACAGAGGGATGTCAGGTGGCCGAGCGATTCAAGGGAGGGCGTGGGGCCCTGGGGCGTTGATTTGGAGGAGCTGGGCTGCCCAGGGAGTCTGAGGGCCCGGTCGGCGTGCCCGGGGGGGATGGGAGCTAACTCCTCCCTGGCTGTTCTGACTTCCAGATTGTGGCCCAGAAGAAGGTGACCCGTGCCCTGCTGCTCAGGTTCGGCAGGAATGCCGGCAAGTCCACCATCACGGTGAGGCCGCCCGCCTTCCCCCCCCGCCCCCCCCCCCCCCAGACCCCACCCCTTTCTCCTCGTGGCTCTCAGAGGCCTGCCCCGAAGGCAGCTGGCGAGGCCCCGGGCCCCCTGGGGGCCTGTGGAGCTCGGAGCCCCGTCTTTCCTCCCAGGTGACAGCTGAGGACATCTCCGGGAACAATGGCTACGTGGAGCTGTCCTTCCGGGCCAGGAAGCTGGACAACAAGGTGAGTGGAGGCTGCCCGCGTGGGCCCAGGGCAAGGACCGCCGACGCCACGAGCCCCCCCACCCCCCCCCGCCCCAAGCTTTGCCCTCCTGACGCCACAGACACAGGGCTGCTGAGTGAGGAGCACGCGGAGCCCGTGGGGCCGGCCACCCCTGTCACCATCGTTCCTGTGCCCTGGACCCCTTCCTGCCACATCTGTAAGTGCTCATGCCTCCTGAGGCAGGGGCACTCGTGGCCCCTGTTTAGTGACGGGGACACATGCTCAGGGCGGTCACCATCCGGACAGTGGAAGAACTGGCCGTGAGCTTGGCTCCGTCGGGTGCTCACACAGGGTGGGGGCCCAGTGCAGGGTCTCAGCTGGTAGAGGCCGTCCCCTGGGGGGGGAGGAGCAGGGGCGGTGGGGGTACCAGCTGGGGGTGTGCACACGTGGCTGGAGGGAGGCTGGGCCCGGGCCCGGGAGTTACAACAAAGCTGCTGGGGGGCCAGCGAAGGCTCTAGAGGGGAGGACAAGGCGTTGGATCATTCTGAGAGGCTCTTGGGAAGGGTCGTGTCCTCATTTCCTAGCTAAGGAGATAGAGGTTCCAGGGGTGCAGCCTCTGCCCCTCCTCCAGGACCTCTTCAGCAAGTCAGACCCCTTCCTGGAGCTATACCGGGTCAATGACGATGGGAGTGAGCAGCTGGTGTACCGGACCGAGGTGAGGGCTCCCTGCCCCGCACCTTGACATCCCCTGCAGAACTTTGGGGACGGGAATGAGAAGAGAGGGGCAGAAGCCGGCCCGTCTCCCCCCACCCCGGGTCCTCCCAGCACCCCGACGGCTGCGGGGGGCCTTCACCCCCAGCACCCAGCTCCTTGCATCAGGGAGCCAGCAGGCCAGGCCTTCTGCCACCAGAATTCACAACTGTGTTTTGTTGTCCCCGCCTACAGGTGAGATGGCATTTTAGTTACAGCAGCGAGAGAGCACTTCCTTTTTTTTGAAGCATATTTATTTGGAGAGAGAGAGTGCACGTGCACGTGCAAGCAGGGGAGAGGCAGAGGGAGGGAGAGAGAATCCCAAGCAGGCTCTGAGCTGTCAGCATCGAGTCCGACAAGGGCTCCATGTCAAGACCGTGACCTGAGCCAAAACCAAGAGTCAGGCGCTCAACAAACTAAGCCACCAGGCGCCCCAAGAACATTTGCTTGTGAGATAAATTCATTTGAGTAAAAGAAAGAGGCTATTTAAAGAAAAAGCTGGGGGTCCAGGGGGTCCAGGAACGTGGCACAAGTTACGAAGGTGGTTCCTGAAGGACCAGGTTCAGAACTACAGGGGTCCTGGGCCCCCAGTCCTGCCTGGAACCTGAGCCGGCCCCCCCGCCCCCGGCCCACAGGTGGTGAAGGACAACCTCAGCCCCGTGTGGGAGCCTTTCAAGGTGTCGCTAAACAACCTGTGCAGCTGTGAGGAGACGCGGCCTCTGAAGGTGGGGGTGGCAGGGGGGTGTGGCAGGTGGGGGGTGGCAGGGGGCTGGCCGGGCTGCAGGGGAATGGAGACGTCCAGGTGGGGGGCCCAGAGGGGCCGGTGGCCTGAGGGGCCTGGGCTCCCCAGTGCCTCGTCTGGGATCACGACTCCCGCGGGAAGCACGACTTCATCGGGGAATTCTCCACCACCTTTGAGGAAATGCAGAGAGCCTTTGGGGAGGACCAGGTGAGCTGGGGCCCCTCCCTGTCCGCCCCCCGCAAACAGGGTGGAAACAGGGTGAAGGCGGGGCCCTGCCCCGTCCGCTAAGGGATCGCTGGGAGGGGCCTCAAGAAGCAGGTAGGGCACCAGCCTGAGCTGAGTCGGCCCCAGAAATTGCTCTTGTCGGCAAACCCCCGAGACCGAGGACCACGCCTGCCGGGTGGCCGGAGTAGGGACGACAGTCACTGTGTCACAGGTGGAAGAATGCTGTCCAGGGCTGGGGTTTTGAGGCCTCCCTGCCCCCTTGGAGCGGGGTTTGGGCACTGGCGCTCTGGGGTGGGGGTCTCTGTCTCTCCCTGTGCCCCAGGCCCAGTGGGACTGCGTGAATGCCAAGTACAGGCAGAAGAAGTGTACTTACAGGAACTCTGGGGTGGTCATCCTGGCAGATCTGAAGGTGAGCTGCGGCCCCTGCCCGCAGACGCCCTACTCACCCACAGTGGGGAGGGGGCTGGCTCCCGCCTGAACTCGGCAGAGAGGCACCGGGGCACAGGCGCACCCCTCCCTGCAAATCTCCCCGTTGTCAGATGGACGACAGGGGTCTGAGGGTCCCCAGTACGTGTGGGAGGGAAGTGGGAGGGATGGACGGGAGGGGGAGACAGAGGAGGGGAATGGGGGGGGGGCTGCCCCAGGCAGAGAGCTGGGGGAGAAGGGCAGGTCCCCGGGGCTCCGGCCTCAGTTTCAGGGTGTGGGGCGTCCTGGGCGGACCCTGCCGACCTCCCTGCCTGGAAGTCCTACAGGGTTCACTCTTTCCTGGACTACATCATGGGCGGCTGTCAGATTCACTTCACCGTGAGTGCACGGGCCCCTCCACACCGGCAGAGCCCGGGCGCCCTGCCCACCCTGGATGTAACTCGGAGCCTGGCCCGGGGCCCGGGGCAGATGTGCAGAAGTGGGTACAGTGAGGCCCCTGCCCGGGCTCGGGGCCCTTCCCGTGCAGATGAAGTGGGCAGCTGGGTCTCAGGAGCTGCCCGGGGTCACCCTCCACGAGAGCAGTGACAGGAAGACGTGTGTGGCAAGAATGCACTGGCACCTGTGGCGGCCGGGGACAGCGCCAGAAGCCACGAGACCCAACGGCGGTGGCTCCGGTCCGGAGCTGTGGGTGTCAGTGGGGCGGGAGAGCCCGGCGTCCGTGCCTCTGTGTCGCCTCACTGCTCGCTCGTGGCTGCACGGGTCCGGGTCTTGCCACCCAGAGGCAGCCAGATTGGCCTGAGGGAAGCGTCCCAGCGGGGCCGCGTGGGGACCCCAGCCCGGGGCTTGAACTCGCAGTCCCTGCCCAGGCAGAGCGGCAGCAGAGAAGAGATGCGCCTGGTCACGGCATGGGTCCCTTGCCAGCAGCCCGCCCTGTGCCCAGGGCACTTGGCTGCAGCTGCTCGGGGCTCTGTGACCACGCCCTGGGCCGTGGGCCGGTATATCACCCGCGTGGTGCTTCTTGCCGCCTGGGGATCTGCGTAGACGGGGTTGGCAGGGTCCGGGCTTGCTGCTCAGCGCCAGTGCCCACTGTCCCCAGGGTGCCCTTTGCCCCAGCACAGAGCCCGGCCCTGGGACTGTCACCTCAGGAGTCTCCTCCCACGGGCCCCGGGGAACTGCTGTAGTTTGCACCCCTCACCAGGCAGCTCCCCACGCCTCCTTCCCCTTGCCTGTCAAATGGGGGCTCTGGGTGCCTAGTCCCGCCCAGGTGGGAGAGGGGCCCCCGGCTCATGAGCCTGGGTCTCTGCAGGTGGCCATCGATTTCACAGCCTCCAACGGTGACCCGCGGAACAGCTGCTCTCTGCACTATATCAACCCTTTCCAGCCCAACGAGTACCTGCAGGCCCTGGTGGCCGTGGGAGAGATCTGCCAGGACTATGACAGGTGCGGCCCTGCCCCTACTGCCGTGTCCCCAGGACGATGACAGGTGTGGCCCCACACCCACTGTCCTGTCCTCAGGATTATGACAGGTGCGGCCCTGCCCCTACTGCCCTGTCCCCAGGACGATGACAGGTGTGGCCCCACCCCCACTGTCCTGTCCCCAGGATTATGACAGGTGTGGTCCCTGCCCTTCTACTAGCCCTGTCCCCAGGATTATGACAGGTGAAGCCCTGCCCTTACTGCCCTGTTCCCAGGACGATGACAGGTGTGGTCCCTGTCCCCCTCCACTGGCCTTGTCCCCAGGATGATAACAGGTGCGGCCCTGGCCCCACTGCCCTGGCCCTAGGACGATGACAGGTGTGGCCCTGCCCCCACTGGCCCTGTCCCCAGGACTATCGCAGGTGTGGTGCCTGACCCTCCACTAGCCCTGTCCCCAGGACGATGACAGGTGTGGATCACCCCCCACTCACCCTGTCCCCAGGACTATGACAGGTACCGCCCTGCCCCCCCATCACCCTGTGCCCAGGACGATGACAGGTGCGGCCCCTACCCCCCACTTGCCCCTCGCCTCCCTGCCTCCCTGGACTCCAGCGCAGACTTGGGCCCGGAGGGTCATCATGACTCTGCACTGACCAGAGGAACCTGCCTGAGGCTGGCAGTGCGTGGGCCACGGTGGGTGGGGCTCGCTCCACGGGCCAGACCCGATGTCCTGCGTGGCTGATCTCTGAGGTGAAGCTCGGGTCAAAACTGGCATGTGTTGACATGGGGCTGGGCCTCAGTCACATGGCTTTCACCCTGCACGCACGCACACACACGCACACACACACACACACACACACACACACGCAGGGGATCTGTGTCCCACTTTACAGACCAGTAAACTGAGGCCACGGACGAACAGAAGGCTGTCGGGGTGGGTGGCAGACAGCGGAGGTCCCAAGTCAGGAGGCCAACGCTTCCCAGGGTCTGGTTGCCTCCCCAGGAGGTACCTGCTGCTCCCAGAACAAAGACAGAGACGGAGGAGACGGCTCCACCCCTGCGTGGGTGTCTTCACTGCTCAGTGCCTCAGTTTCCCCCATGCGGCTCGGAGCAGAGCCAGCCCCTCGGGAAAGTGTCAGCCTGGGCCTGGTCACCCGGGGGTGGATCAGAGCCTGGCTGTCCTGGTTCTGGTGAACGTCTCCCCAAAGCACCCCCGCCCCGCCCTCAGGGAAGTCAGGGGCGCCCGTGTGAGAGACCATTGCTTCTTTTCCAGTGACAAGAGATTTTCTGCTCTGGGGTTTGGAGCACGGATCCCTCCCAAGTATGAGGTAGGGGAGCCTGGGGACCAGGACCGCACCCCCTTGCCTCTGCCGGGGGGGGGGGGCCCAGGGCCCTGCTGCTTCTCCCCAGCACAGGCCGTCCTGGGTCACCTGCTGCCTCTGCCTCTCACTGCTGGGAACCGACTCCTAAGTGACAGTGGGCAGATTGCGGAGACCCCGCGCTTGCGGCCAGAGAGGCTGACCTTGGTCACCCAGCACTAGTGACCTCTGGAGAACCGCACACAAACTGCATGTCTCTGTCAGGAGAAGGGGAATGATCTGGAATCTTCAGGCGCAAAGAGCAGTTCACCTGGCTTAAGCCCGAAAACGTGGCGGGAGGGACTTCTTGGTTAATGCAACTCAAAGCCTGGGGCCTCCTGTCTGCCCTCTGACCCGGGGTGCTCCCTCCGCGAGGCTCTTTCCACATGCTGGTCCCGGGGGCTGCAAACCTACCGGCCCCCCCTATAGGCGGGGGTGTGGGGGTCCCGAGGGGTCACCCAGCCGACAGTCCCTCTGTGCCCACCCAGGTGTCCCATGACTTTGCCATCAACTTCAACCCTGAGGACGATGAGTGTGAAGGTAAAGGGCACGAGGCAGGCCTGGTTGGGGGGGGGGGGGGGGGGGGGGCGGGTGCGGCGTGCGCCGGGCCGGACTCACCCTCCTTCCCCTGTAGGGATCCAGGGCGTGGTGGAGGCCTATCGGAACTGCCTGCCCAGGGTCCAGCTCTATGGCCCCACCAACGTGGCCCCTGTCATCTCCAAGGTGGCCCGCATGGCAGCGGCCGAGGAGAGCACTGGGGAGGCCTCCGTAGGTACCTGGGGCAGGTGGTGCGCTGGGGGCTGGGTGTTTTAGAAGGGGTGTGTGCCCGTGGGGGCCTGGGGCCAGGGGATGGTCGTCCCTCCTCCCCCTCCTTCCCTACCTCCCCTTTGTCCCTCCCCGTCCTTCCGTCCGTCCCCCTCCTT